>NC_081183.1:144566034-144820426 GCF_029867415.1 Vicia villosa
TCTTTTGTTCTGATTTTATGTGTGAAAAATAACATGGGCAAATTTTGGGGTATGACACCTAGGAGTTTGCTTTACAGGCTTCTTCCCTTCTTTTATTGGTAGTTTCAATTCAACCAAGTCTCTTCCTAGACCAGGCATCTCATCATAATCCCAAGCAAAATAATCTCTGTTTTCTTTCAACATTTTGATGACCGTTGCTTTTAGTTCTGGTTCTAGTTTCGCGCTGATGTATGTTATTCTTTTTTGATCCATGTCTCCAAGATCTACTTCTTCAAGTGGATCTTGAGCCAGCATCTTTATGTTCGACGCCATTGGGTCTTTTTCAAATCCCAAAGGTTCTTCGTCGTAAATTGCATCTAACCTTTGACTCGATTCTTCTCTCATGATCTTTTCGACTTGAATCGGGTCTCCAGAGGATTCGAAACTCGTATGTATCTCTAACTCTGTTACTCCTTTTTTGGTTAGACCTACGTCCATCTTTGCATTTGATAGTTCGGCTTCGAGAGCCGCCTTCCTTTTGTTCTCGGCCACGTAAGCCGAAATCTTTTCGAAGAAGGAAGACTCAGACATTATTAATGTCAACGTCCCAGCCTGTTGGCCGTACCGCTGGATAATTCTCCAACTGTGTTGTATCTGCTGGACCATCCATGATCTCTCTATCCCACTGGAATCCATTTGGGTGTAAAGTTAAATAGTACAATGCATTCTTATTTGGGGCATACATCTCTTCTGCAGCATGACAAGGACTTATGTTTGCCAGGTTCCTATCGAAGTTGGTTTTATTCACCTGGTTAACTTCAGCCATATAGTAACTCTGATCTCCTTCGATATTCTCCATTATACCATCTTCCCTCCAAATTGTCACCCTTTGATGCATTGTGGAGGGCACAGCTGCCACCCCATGAATCCATTCCCTACCAAGCAAAAGGTTGTAATTTGCTTTTGCTGGTATAACCATGAACATAGTTGGCCTTGTGACTGAGCCCACTGTCAAATTGACCTGAACGACTCCCAATGTTTGTCCTATCTTGCCTTCGTAGTTAGATAAGACCATGTTATGTGGCCTTATATCAGTATCGAACATACCAATTCTCTTTAGCATGTATTGAGGCATTAGGTTCACCGCTGCTCCCCCATCGACTAGGACTTTATTAATGCCAACATTCTCAATTTTAGCCCTGATATAGAGTGGCTTCAAATGATTTCGCATACCCTCATCAGGCCTTTCGAAGAAAGCGTTCTGTTCTTCAACTGCACCATTATTCAGCACATAATAACACACAGGCTTGTGCTTCGCCATTTCCTCGATATCAGCCTCTTCGCAGTCTTCAACTTCAGTCTCCTGATTAAACTCATGAGGGAGTACGGATACAACGTTGCAATTGAGGTTTATAGACGATACTCCATCAGAATCGAAATCATTTGTCATTCTATCCTCTTCTTTCCAGGAATTGGAGCGCATCTTTTCTTCCTCTTCTAAAAGGTTTTCAGCTTCGAAGAGCCTACGTTCCACCGGAGGTTTGTTTGACTTTGCCCCCTGGTGTGGGACTTGGTTGCTACTAGAATCTCCAACTTCTCTTGGTCTGTATTCCTTTTGAGCCTTTTTTATTCTCTGATGCCTTCTCCACTGGGAACGGGACATAGGATTTTTTCCTTTGTAATTCTCCAGTCGATACGCCTCTCGATTTGGTTTTTGAAATTGCTTCATGTATGCCATTGCAGTTCTTCCTCCTTGGTCCCAACTTCGCCATTTATTGTTTCTTGTATTAGCTTGCACCCATCTATCCCTGGGTGCATCTGCAGGGACTTTGAATGTTACCTTTCGAGCTCTGGGGTGTGGGCTATCAGGCCTCTTCGTTGGAGTCCATATGTCGAAATCGTATAGGTTAGGACGCAACCCCTGAGTTTCCCGACCCATGTAGCAGTACACACGTTCGAAAGATCTTGCCAGCATCTCATCATAGACTGCCCCACATCTGGGGCATAGTGCAACTTCAGTGTTCCCTTTGTGGCATCTGACCAAAAATCCTACTAAGCTTTCCTCCATCCTTGGGTACACTTGTAGTAGGGGATTTGGTTCTCTCCCTGGGTGTTCCCATCTTTCGCGTCGAGCCCTTTCGAAGTTAGCTTCGACCCTTCGATTCAGCATGATCGAACACCTTGGACACATCCATTGTTTTCCACCATTCCTCGCATGGCAATTCCAAAGGTAGTCTTTGAGGCTTTCACCTTTTGGAGGAGCTTCGATGCCCCCATTTTGCCTCGTCAACCATGTCTCTAATTCGCCAAATTCAGACACTGGACGACTGACGCTGACCATGTTAACAACTGCTGGAGGAACTTCAGAGATTTGGATTTTCTGGAGTTTCATTCTGAGGTCTTTAGTGGCCTCACTGTTGTCTTCCTTCGACCCTTCAGGTATCTCTGTCTTGGAAGATTCTTCAACATCAGTATTGAAGAGTATATCATTATTTAGGCTCCCAGTAGCCTGCTTTCCCTTGAACATTGTTTTGGTTTCCGCAACTTCGACTTTAGATGCCTCCACCATGTTGATATCTTCTAGCTCACAGAGGCTAGCGTCAGCAATGTTCAGGGGATTGGTATCGACCTTCATGTGACTCTTGGTCTTGTCAGCAAACTTCAACCTTCCATCTTTATTAGCATTTTGAATTAGATCCCTGAAAAGAAAGCATTGTGAAGTTTTATGGCCTAAAAAACCATGATATTTACAAAAACCTCTTTTCTTCCGTTGTTCCAACGGAGGAATTTTGGAATTTGGAGGCAGTATCATTTGGCCATCTTTTACCAGTAAATCAAATATTTCATCACACTTGGTAACGTCGAATGTATAGGTTTTCTTAGGGAACCTATCATTCTTATCGTTTTCTACTGGATTTTTTCCATTTGCAGGGTTTAACAATTTGAAGGCATAAGGTGGCGCTTCCTTTAACTCAGCTAAGTCTATTTCGACTTCTTCAGGGTTATACGAGTCATTGAAAGACTCATCATCAGCGTCTTCGGCTTCGACGTACGCTACCCTTTCCTTTTTATAACTTTTATTTGCCCTAACCTTTTCTGCCTTCAAGCGTTCGACCTGTCGAACCCTATCTGCTAATTGGGCCATATCCCTAAGGTATTGGGTATCTAGTTTCTTTCTAATTGAATAATCTAGACCACCCGCAGCCATTTTGACTAGTTCATGCTCTGGGACTGTTGTAAAACACCTTGATTTCAACAGACGGAACCTATTCAAGTAATCATCAATTGGTTCTGTGAACTTTCTTTTAATACTGGCAAATTCTTTCAGACTTATCTTAGTTTGGCCTATATAGAATTGTTCATGGAAAAGCCTTTCTAAGTGTGCCCATGCATCTATTGAATTTGTTGGCAGGGTAGTGAACCAAATGAAAGCATTCTTTGTTAGCGAACTAGGGAAATATTTGATCCTTAGATCTTCGTTTCCTGCTAAGTCCCCTGCTTCTGTCAAATATCTAGCAATATGTTCCACCGTTGACTCGTTAGTTTCGCCTGAAAACTTTGTAAACTTGGGTACCTTAGTGCCCCTAGGCAACTCTGTCTGCATGATATAATCTGATATGGGGGATGTATAATTTGGACGTCGAAGTCCAGTACTAAGGCCCTTATTGGCCATAACCCTTTCTATCATGGCAGTTAAGTTATTTTCTGTAGCCAGATTTTCTCTTCTGACTCTTTGGACAATCTCATCTGGATGCTCGTCTCTACCCATGATCCTTAATCTGGGTCTCTCTTCTTCCGTTTCCTGTCGAACGGGAACGGTTCTTTGATTTGAAGCCTCTAAATTAATTACTGGAGTCCCTTCGGTCATCTCTGTTCTTCGTGAGGGGCCTACATCTCTCGTGGTTGTCCTAGATGGTGGAACCACATCTTGTATACGTTCCAAAATGGGCCTCTCTTCTTGATTCGAAGGCTGTTTGTCTTTTCTTCTTGGTTGTGGCACTCCCATGAAATCTGCCATTCGATTCATTTGGGATGATATCTTTTGGAAAGTTTCCACATTATCCCGATTTGTATTAGCAATATTTGTCGCTAGTGGGTTCAAAATTGAAGCCAATTCTTTGGCCAAGACCCCTAACATATCATGGTTGCTTGCATCCATTTCTTGCCGAAATGCTGCTTGGTTATTTGTGGTAAAATAGGGCATCTGGGTAGAAAAGCTAGTGTTGTGTGCACTTCGACCCACTGAACCAACATTCGGTGAAAACGTCGCATTGTTAGTTGTGGCATATGTAGGCCCTGCCCCTCGTACGCCTGTTCCTAATGGATATGGCATTCCGTATGGATTATTTGGCCTCCACTCGAAAGTAGAATTCGTGCCTTGGCCAAACAAGTTATTCGCAGCATTTGTCGAGGAAAACGGTATTTCCTCTACGCTTGTGGATGAAGGTGCGGTTGTCGATACTGAAACTGGAATAGTCCCTGAAGGTCCTGTATTATTATCAGGCATAGCCTGAGAATTATCTGCAGGTCTCGATCCATTTGGACCCGGTGTATCCTGTGTTCCCTGACTAGAAGTCGAATTTGCCGCTCCTGATCCTGAACCTTGTGGGGGACCTTGGTCACCCCCTGCACTGGCCGTAACGACCATTTTCTTGTTGTAACTTCGTTTGGGAATCAGTTTTGCACTATTTGTTAACTTACCGTTCCTAAGGTTCATACAAGGTCTTGATATTGTCTAGACAAAAATAAAACAATTGATTAAAACAATCTGCTTGACACCGTCCCACTGGGCGTGCCAATTTGTTTACGGTGATTTCCGGTAAACAACCGCTAGTCTTCCAAACTATAATAAATATGATTTGGTTACTCGCAGGATCGACTAGATTGATCCTAGGACACATAGTCAAAAAGATTGTTATCAATGGTCATTCGAACCATAGTCATGATTCGTCTTCGTTAATAAGAATTGTTTCGAATAAAATGAGTAGTCTTGACAATCACTTGGTTATACGTAAGTATAATTTCAGTGAAAGGATAAGTAAAATAACATATGAAACGAAAGTATTGTTAAAGCATAAAGAATCTTAAAATGCAGGAATGTTAAATACTTCAAAAGTAAATGACATGAAAGTAAAAATACAGAAATGTAAATGGCAAGAAGTAAATGAAATGCAATAATACTGAAAGATATTTGAAAACTAAAGAGAATACACATGTATTAAAATGGTGGTGTCATACGTACATTTTCTCAGCGAACTCTTTCTCTTAACACTTGATACTTGAGTAATATGTGAGTGATTTGTACAAAATGAACACCCAGAATCCTAACATTAAGACTCCTATTTATACTAATTTCGACCTTAACGGCCCTATGCTAATCTAATGCCACGTTTCTCATAAGAACTCCAGGGACGCCATCTGTTATTTAGACAGTTACGAAACCGTCTTCGAATTTCAAATCTTCCCGCCTGAGTCCTTCTTCGACGCGTGGCAGTGTATTTAAAAAACACTACGAAAACACGCTAAGTAGTAATACTTGAACATATTTCATAAATTTTGTCTAAGTCCTTGAAGACATATAATTCTACTAGCTTCAGTATTCATTATCTTCATAACGAACTTAGAAGTCTTCATTCTCGAAGCATGGCCATCAGGAGCCATTCTTTTATTTTTAAGGGATGGTCATCAGTAACCATCTTTCCTTCGAATTTTTACTTCTTCGAAGAACCAATTTATAAAACAAAATCTTCAGCTAACAGTCCCATATGAACTTATAATCATGTTTAAAGTCCAAAAGTTAGGCTCACTAATTCAAAATTGTGAAAATCACCCATTAGGGTTCCATGCATTTCTTGGAATTTGACCAACTTGCGCGTATCGTATCTCCCTCAATTTTAATCATATAAATGCATTCTAGTATTTTTTAGAAAGCTCAGAGAGTCCTCTAAATGACCTCTTTGGTTTCATATCAATTGAAGCTTCCATGCCCAAGTTATGATTCTTGACCTAAAAGGTGTTTTTCGTCGACTTTTTTGGAGGACCTATAATCTCTTTGACCATATCTCTTGAATGAAGCATTTCTGGCCTTTGCTTGTGAGGGACAAAGTTGTAGGGAATCAAATTTCCTTCAAGATAGGCTTTGGTTGGGAAATTTTTGATGCTCCATGTGAAAGTTATGACCAGTCAAAGTTGCGTTGACTTTCTCCTACAATAAACCCTAATTTGAACCTTTGCATTTGTTCATCTCTGAGTTTTTATTGATGGATCTTGATCAACCTTTGATCAAATGATGGATATAATCTCACATACCCGATGTCGACCAAAAATCTCGAAGTTTGACTGTATTTTGACTATAGTTGACTTTTAAGTCAACATAGTCGATTATTGATCATTTGAGCCTTTGAATGGGAAATCCTTGGGATTGAAGTTTGAAAATTGACATGGAGATCCTTTGAGACATATGAGATACCTTGAGGTTCATGTGAGACCTTGAATATTCACAATCCTTTGATAAAGTGAAAACCCTAGCTTTGGAGATCTTTGATTAGGAGAGAGTGACCTGAATAAGCCTTTGAACCTTGAGCCATTGAAGATGCATAAAGGAGGGCAAATTTTGGGGTATGACAGCTGCCCCTGTTCAATCTTCTTAAACCTGAAGAGTTAGATAGGCACGTCTGCCTATCGTGATCTAAAGATAGAAGATGATTGGACACTGAGAATGCCCCGAAATTTGCATTTGTTGGGAAGAAGCTAAGTGGGAGATGGGCTTTAAAGATGCCATCCAAGGTAAATACCCCTCTTTTTTTAGAGTGCGAAGCATATTCTTTCGAAAGAACCACTTGCTTTGATTGTAGCACGGCCTAAAAAGGCAATCTGAATTTTATGCAATGGTATGATGCATGCGATGTAAGATGCAGTAGGCTTCTCAATAAATGAGAGCGATGTATGTATATGCATTATGTATGAATGAGTTATGCAATTGAATGATGCATGATTGTTAGTTATGTTAGTCGAAGTTAGTAACTTTGGAAAAGAAAAAATAGAACCTTGCTTGTTATTGTTGAAATTTTGAAGAAGATCACTGCCGAGGGACCAACGTGATAGGAGTCAGCGAGAAAATTTGGAAGCGTATCTCTGCCAAGGGACAGAGAACTTGGTGCCATTATCACTTCCAAGGGACCAACGTGATAATACGTAACGCAATAGGCCACGATTTAGATTGAGATTGAAATTGAAGGTGCCATTATCACTGCCAAGGGACTAACGTGATAAGACGTAACGCGATAGGTTACGATTTGAACTTGAAATTGAAGGTGCCATTATCACTGCCAAGGGACTAACGTGATAAGACGTAACGCGATAGGTTACGATTTGAAATTGAAATTGAAGGTGCCATTATCACTGCCAATGGACTAACGTGATAAGACGTAACGCGCTAGGTTACAATTTGAAATTGAAATTGAAGGTACCATTATCATTGCCAAGGGACTAACGTGATACGACGTAACGCGATAGGTTACGATTTGGATTGAAATTGAAGGTGCCATTATCACTTCCAAGGGACTAATGTAATAAGACGTAACGCGATAGGTCACGATTTGGGTGGAAATTGAAATTGAAATGAGTCTTAGTTACTTACGTACCAAAGAACTCGGTGCCATATCATCGCTAAAAACTAACGTGATAAGACGTAACGCGAAGGTCATGATTTGGTTTGAAATTGAAATTGAAATGAGTCTTGGTTACTTACGTACCAAAGAACTCGGTGCCATATCATCGCTAAAAACTAACGTGATAAGACGTAACGCGAAGGTCACGATTTGGGTTGAAATTGAAATTGAAATGGGATTGAAATAGGATTTGAAATGGGAATTGGAATAGGATTTGAAATAGGATTTGAAATAGGAACTGGAAAATTAGTTTGGAATTGGTATAGGATTTGAAAAATAGGAGTTGGGAAATCAGTTCGGAATAGGGATTGGAAGAGGATTTGAAATAGGATTTGAAAAATAGGAGTTGGGAAACAGTTTGGAATAGGAATCGGAATAGGATTTGAAATGGGATTTGGTTTTTGATGTAACAGCCGGACGGGAATTGACTACCAAACGAGAATTGGATTTGATGGTTTTCCAGGACGAGACTGGACTTTGTAAGGATTTGGATTTGCAAATGAAAATTGGGCCTTTATGGTATATGAATGTACCAGATGATATGCATGGTTTGATGTTGGAGTGAAGCGACATGATTAATGTAACACCCGTATAATTTTAATTTTAATTTAATTTGAATATTAGATTAATAATTATTATTATTATGGATTTTATGAAAATAATGGAAAAATGATGGTTGATGACATTTGGGCCATGTGAGAGATTAGTAAGAAGAGGGGGTGTGGTGTAGTAAAGCCCTTACTAATTTAATATTATTTTTTATAAAATAATTAGAATTGGGAAAGAAGGAACAAAACGTGAAAAGAGAGAAGTTGGAACACGAAGAACGTAGAAGAGGAACAAAGAGGAAGAGACCAAAGAGCAAGAATTTGGCTAAGGTAAGGGGGGACTCTTCCAATTATCATCTCTTATTGTGATTATAGATGAATAGTGTATGAATAGTTGTGTTGTTGAGTCAATTCTGTTGGTATGTCAGAGTTAGGTTTTGGGGTTCTAAGAATTGGGTTAGATTTCGGGATTTGGATGTGTTGATTGATATATGATGATATATTAGTTTGTATGAATGAATCCTGTGAATGAAAACGTGAAATTGGACCGTTTTAGACTCAAAATCGTGGACTGGTATGAGTAGAAACGAGTGGGTTTTGGACTGTTACGAAATTGCAGGTTCTGGACATTTTCTGGTGTTTCGCGTATGGAACAGTGTCATACGCGTATGGGATGAAGTTATACACGTATGAGGGACATTCCCCAAGGGCTATACGCGTATGATACGCAGCTGCCCTGTCCCAAATACCCTGTACTGGTGATTTGCGTATGAGGAGCGTATGAGGATGCTCATACGCGTATGAGAATTTTCAAAGAGAAAATTGGTCCTGGCGATACGCGTATGGCAAGGCTGATACGCGTATGAGTTGGTTTTAGGCCATTTTAGATTCTGATGAAAAGCGTATGATACGCGTATGAGGCATGGTGATACGCGTATGGATGCGTATGGGCTATATGATACGCGTATGGTCGCTGTATGTGTAAAATTCTATTTTATGATTTTTCTGGAAAGTTCAATGATGTGTAACTTTCGATCTGTAGACCTGTTTTGTGTGCTGTTTGAGACTGTGTAAACCTTGTGATGTGATTTTGTGGTTTACTGATGATTGATTGTATTGAATGATGTTAATGTATATATGAACATGCTTAGTAATGATGATGATGATGATGAAATGAGTATAGATGATGCTACTCATAGAGTGGAGATGATGAAAGTATGTTATATATATGTTTGCATGCATTCATAAGCATTGTAGAGGGCTGAATCCTAGATGATGAGAGGATTCAGTGAATGGCAGAATTCCCATCGTGTGGAATTTGTGCTGGCAAGGCCGTATCTGGATGATGATAGATCGGTCGGTGGATGATTCCACTGGTGATATTTGGTACCACATGCATAGAGTCAGTTGCATTCAATTGCATGAATTTAATAACATGATTATATGGATGCTCTTGTCTTGTTTTGATGGTATGTGTTTGTATGATTGATGGATGATCTGGGTATAGATGGATTGGGTGAATAATATAAATGTTGATGTACTGTTATTTATAATGCAATAATATTTGTTAATTGCGAATGAGACTCACCCTTACACTATATTTTTCAGATTGAGGATAGCGGCTTCGACTCGGTGAGGATTAGCTCATGAGTCAATGTGTCGGTTAGCGTCGGGTCATGCTCTGATAGGTGTAACACTGGGGAACGCTATTTTTAAGTTTATGACATTAACTCTGTTTTGTTTAATTTATTTTGAGGATTGAAAGCATTAATGATGTGATGCTAGTCGATGATTATTCCGCTGTGTAAACATGAGTTATTTGATTTATGAGTTATGTTAAGACAATTTCCTTCAGTGAATGCATGACTATGACAGATGTTGTTTTATTTTATTTATTAATTGTGACGCCCTTGTGCATGTAACTCTGATTTAATTGTTTAATTGCCGTGGGGTTTTAGAAGGGTGTTACAATAGTGGTATCAGAGCATAGTCGGTCGTTGTGACCAGAGTCTTAGCGTCAGTCTTTCTGTGTATGCGACTAATACGAGTTATATGTCGATACTTTTGTTCTGACTGGATTGTTTGTGATTAAGCAGAACAACGGCTGGAAGAGGTGGAAGAAATGATGATGCTATTGCTGAAGCTCTGGGCATGATTGCTGGTGTGCTTGGAGGGGGAGCTGTAGGAGCAAGGATTGGTGCTGATAGGCAATTGGGGAATTTTCAGAGGAACAATCCTCCGTTGTTCAAGGGCACGCATGATCCTGAGGGCGCTCAGAAATGGCTCAAAGAGATCGAGAGGATCTTCAGAGTCATTGATTGTGCTGAGAACCTCAAGGTGAGGTATGGCACTCACATGTTATCTGAAGAGGCTGATGACTGGTGGTTAGCAACCAGAGCTGAACTGGATGCTGATGGTGTAGAAGTTACTTGGGCTATATTCAAGAGGGAATTTATGAGGAGGTATTTTCCTGAGGATGTCAGGGGCAGAAAAGAGGTTGAATTTCTGGAGCTGGTCCAAGGTAACATGACGGTACCAGAGTATGCTGCAAAGTTTGTGGAGCTGGCAAAGTATTATGTACACTACAACAATGATGAAGCCAGTGAGTTCTCAAAATGTGTCAAGTTTGAGAATGGTCTTCGTGATGAGATCAAGCAGGGTATTAGGTACCAGAGGATTCAGAGGTTTGTTGACTTGTGGATTGTAGCAGGATTTTTGAGGAGGATAATATCAAGCTGAAGTCATCTCACTCTCGCGAGTTGGTTGACAGAAAGGGTAAGAAGCCTATGGATAGAGGTAAACCATATGGTAGAGGTAAGTCTGCTGATTGGAAGAAAACCAGTGGGGGAGATTCTAGTGCTCGTATCAGATGTTACAATTGTGGTGAGGTGGGACATCGTCGGAACGAGTGTAAGAATGATCAGAAGAAATGTTACAAGTGTGACCAGGTGGGTCATATTGCTGCTGATTGTAAGAAGAAGAGTGTGACTTGTTACAACTATGGTGAAGAGGGTCACATTAGTCCGAATTGTACCAAGCCAAAGAAGAACCAATCGGGAGGAAAGGTTTTTGCTTTGACCGGGTCAGAGACTACTTCAGAAGACAACCTGATTAAAGGTACGTGTTTCATTCATGGCACACCTTTAGTAGCAATTATTGATACTGGAGCAACTCATTCTTTTATTTCCTTGGATTGTGCTATGAGGTTGAATCTTGAAATATCTGATATAAATGGAAGTATGGTTATTGACACTCCTGCGTCGGGTTCAGTAACTACTTCATCTGCATGCTTGAATTGTCCGGTTGACATTTTTGGCACAGAATTCGGGATGGACTTAGTGTGCCTTCCGTTGAAACAACTCGATGTAATCCTGGGAATAAATTGGTTGGAGTTCAACCGTGTTCATATCAACTGTTTTGCGAAGACGATAATTTTTCCCGAAGAGGTTAGTACTGATAATCTGGAAATGACAGCTAGACAGGTGAATGAGGCTATTGGGGATGGTGCAACAGTGTTTATGTTGTTCGCATTGATGAATGTGAAAGAAAAAGTGGCGAGTAGCGAATTACCAGTTGTGTGTGAATTTCCAGAAGTTTTTCCAGAAGATGTGAATGAATTACCACCGGAAAGAGAAGTGGAGTTTTCTATTGATTTAATTCCGGGAACTAGTCCAGTGTCGATGGCACCGTATCGTATGTCGCCGTCTGAGTTGGCCGAACTGAAGAAGCAGTTAGAAGAATTGCTGGAGAAGAAATTCATTTGTCCTAGTGTTTCTCCGTGGGGTGCGCCTGTGTTACTAGTGAAGAAGAAAGAGGGTTCGATGAGGCTGTGTGTAGATTACAGACAATTGAACAAGGTTACTATCAAGAATTGGTATCCTTTACCGAGGATTGATGATTTGATGGATCAGTTGGTTGGAGCACGTGTGTTTAGCAAAATTGATCTGAGGTCTGGGTATCATCAGATACGTGTGAAAGATGACGATATTCAGAAGACTGCTTTTAGAACAAGGTATGGACATTATGAGTATTCTGTAATGCCGTTTGGAGTTACTAATGCACCTGGTGTTTTTATGGAGTATATGAACAGGATCTTTCATCCTTATCTCGATAAGTTCGTGGTGGTGTTTATAGATGACATCCTAATATACTCTAAGGATGAGGAAGAACATGCTGAACATCTCAGAACGGTATAGGAACTGTTAAAAGAGAAGCAACTTTTTGCCAAACTGTCGAAGTGTGAATTCTGGTTAAGGGAAGTCAGTTTTCTTGGGCATGTGATTTCTAAGAATGGTATTGCTGTTGATCCTACAAAGATAGAAGCTGTATCTCAGTGGGAAGCTCCGAAGTCAGTGTCAGAGATTCGTAGCTTTCTTGGTCTTGCAGGTTACTACAGAAAGTTTATTGAAGGATTTTCAAAGTTAGCATTGCCGTTAACTAAACTAACCAGGAAGGGACAAGCTTTTATTTGGGATGCAAAATGTGAAGAAGGATTCCAAGAGCTGAAGAGTGAAGGATAGAAAAACACTTAGAAAGGGGGGATTGAATAAGTGTGACTTTAAATCTTGGACGATAAAAATAAATTGCACAATTATTTTTATCCTGGTTCGCTGTTAACGAAGCTACTCCAGTCCACCCCCGCAGAGATGATTTACCTCAACCTGAGGATTTAATCCACTAATCGCACGGATTACAATGGTTTTCCACTTAGTCCGCAACTAAGTCTTCCAGAGTCTTCTGATCACACACTGATCACTCCAGGAACAACTGCTTAGATACCCTCTAAGACTTTTCTAGAGTCTACTGATCAACACGATCACTCTAGGCTTAGTTCACTCCTAAGACTTCCCTAGAGTATTCTGATCAACACGATCACTCTAGTTACAAACTGCTCAGCCAACTGCTAAGACTTCCTAGAGTATACTGATCACACTGATCACTCTAGTTCCTTACAACTTAATGTAATTCTAAGAGTATTACAAATGCTTCTTAAAAGCGATAATCACAACTGTGATATTTCTCTTAACGTTTAAGCTTAATCTCACTAAAATATTACAACAGCAATGTAGTGAGCTGATGAAGATTCTGAGCTTTGATTGAATAGCGTTTCAGCAAGTTTCTTTTCGTTCAGAGTTGTTAAGAATTGGTAACCTTGCTTCTCATCAGAACTTCATATTTATAGGCGTTGAGAAGATGACCGTTGAATGCATTTAATGCTTTGCGTGTTCCGTACAGCATTGCACTTAATGTTATACGCTTTTGTCAACTACCTCGAGCCTTGTTCACGCTGTGTCTACTGACGTAGCCTTTAGTAGCTTTTAACGTTCCTTTTGTCAGTCAGCGTAGTCTCCCACCTGTACTTCCTTCTGATCTGATGTTTGTGAATACGACGTTTGAATATCATCAGAGTCAAACAGCTTGGTGCATAGCATCTTCTGATCTTCTGACCTTGAAGTGCTTCTGAGCGTGATACCATCTTCTGATCTTCAGTGCTTCTGATCTCATGTTCTTCTGATGCTTCCATAGACCCATGTTCTGATTCTGCTTCGACCATCTTCTGATGTCTTGCCAGACCATGTTCTGATGTTGCATGCTGAACCATTTGAGATACAACTTCTGAGCGCTGAATCATGCGTACTCTTTATATATATTTCCTGAAAGGGAAATTGCATTGGATTAGAGTACCATATTATCTTAAGCAAAATTCATATTATTGTTATCATCAAAACTAAGATAATTGATAAGAACAAATCTTGTTCTAACAATCTCCCCCTTTTTGATGATGACAAAAACATATATAAATGATATGAATTTGCGATCAGAAAGAGTAGACGGCAAAAGACAAATTACACAGCTATAGCATAAGCATATGAATATGTCTCCCCCTGAGATTAACAATCTCCCCCTGAGATAAATAATCTCCCCCTGAAATAAATACTCGAAGAACTTTGATAAAAGACTTCCCTGATTATTTCGGTAGAGACGATCATATAAGCTTCTGCCTTCAGAGAATTCATAGCTTCTGACTTCTGCTTCCATTGGACAGCTTCAGAACTTGAATTTCTTTAGATCCTTAGAACACTCACAGCTTCTGATTCCTGCTTCCATCGTGGACAGCTTCAGAACTTGAATTTCTTTGATCTTCAGAACATTCACAGCTTCTGACTTCTGCTTCCATTCAGGACAGCTTCAGAACTTGAATTTTCTGGATCTTTTAGAACATTCACATCTTCTGATTTCTGCTTCCCTCGGATAGCTTCAGAACTTTGAATGTTTACCAACATCACTTCATGCTAGATTTGTATCAGAACATTGTTGAATGTACCAGAGCATCATCAGAGCATCTCTACATCCTGAAATGTTACAGAACAAAAACTAAACGACAAAAGTCAGCATGAACGAGTTAGAACATAAAATGTATGTTTGAACACATTATATGTATCAGAGCCATATAGGCTGAAATAATGTATCAGAGCAAATAATGTATCAGAGCCATAACATTATATGTATCAGAGCAAATAGAATTTTGTCAGAACAGGATAGACAATGATATTCAAATTCTATTATCAGTGCTTCTGATTCATTCTTCTTTCTTGCTTCTGATCTCTGAAGCTTGACAGCACTCAGCTTGCTTCAGTTTCCAAGAGCTTATTCCTTTTACAGAATAACGCTTCTTATGGTTTTGCTTCTAGTGTTTGCTTCTGAAGATTTACTTCACTTCTCTGTACCTGCAAAACACTTAAACCATGTAGAACTTGCAGTTCTCGTTAGTGAATGTGTGGGAGCCTTTACCCAGCAACTGATAGATTAATCAAATCATTTATCAGATGTATAAAACGACAAATAGAATCACTGGAATGTAAATCAAAGAAACTTTTCATTGATAAAAAAAAGGATTACAAGAAGTTCCTATGTTTAACAAGCAGATGCAACAAGGGAAAAGAAAACTACAAAGACCAAATCCTAAGACCCTAGCTAAGACAACGTCTGTGCCAGCATGCCATGAAGGAGTGAAACGCTTCATTGACTGCTTCTCGGGCTTTCAGGCGAGGAGTCAGGGAGACTTGGTTCTGATGCAGATCTTCCACCGTCTTTACCAGAGACAGCATTCCCAGTAGGTGAAGATGAAGATATTTCTTCGGAATCGATCAAGGGAGAGGAAGGGTTAGATGAAGAGGAAGCTAAGTCTTGAAGGTCGAAAGATGAGGAAGAAGATGGAGATGATGGAGGGCTTTCACCAGGAGGATGAAACACACGTCTAGAATAGTTTCCAGACAACATTGCTTCGAATGGATTCACCTTGAGGGGATCATAGGTGATTTTGATCTTTTTGGGTTTGGAAGGCGATGTTTCAACAGCTTTTCTTTTGTTGTTTTGATCATTTTCATTATTTCCTGGGCTTGATGAAGAGTTCATGATGGGTTTGCAGAAAAATGAACAAGTAGGGTTTGATATGGAAGAGAGAGAGAGAGAAAAACTTGATGAGGAATGCAAGGAGATAGAGAAACCAAAAACCATTTTGAGGAGTATTTAAAAGAAAATAAAGTGAAAACGAATGAAGAAAAGCATTTAATGTTACGTGACGTGAGGAGAGATAATAAAGACAAATGAGGTGACTAGCACAGTTACCTATGGTCGGCGTCCCTTCAACTGCACGCGCGCTTATCCATGAATAGTAACGACAGGTTTACCATCCCGAGATAAAACGTAACAGCTGTTTTGCTTTAAAAGAGGTTCTGAATCAACTTAGACACTGAAACGTTAGTAATAACGGAATCATAATTTCTAAAAGATTTCAATCAGAACTTCTGACAAAAAAAATGTTCCACATTCATTTCAGAAGATACTCATACATGAGAACTTCTCATCTTCTCATTCTGGGCATAAATCCATACTGATGTTCTTCAGAATGAACTTAAACCTATCTTCAGCCAGGGGTTTTGTAAAGATATCAGCCCATTGATGGTCTGTATCAACAAAGTTTAAAGATATGACACCCTTCTGAACATAGTCCCTTATGAAATGATGTTTAATCTCAATATGTTTAGCTTTTGAATGAAGAATAGGATTCTTAGATAAACATATAGCAGAAGTATTATCACAGAATATAGGAATGTTACTCTCAGATATCTGATAATCTTCTAACTGACTCTTCATCCAGAGCATCTGTGTACTACAACCAGCAGCAGCTACATATTCTGCTTCTGTTGTTGATAGAGCAATAGTTGCTTGCTTCTTGCTGTACCAGGAGATCAAATGACTTCCAAGAAATTGGCAACTTCCTGAAGTACTTTTTCTTTCAATTCTGTCTCCAGCATAATCAGCATCGCAGAATCCTACTAAGTTGTATTCTTTAGATTTTCTGTAAACTAAGCCAACATTAGTAGTACCTTTCAGATACCTTAGAATTCTCTTAACAGCAGTTAAATGAGATTCTCTAGGATCTGATTGGAATCTAGCACACAAACAAACACTGAACAGAATGTCAGGTCTAGAAGCAGTCAGATATAGAAGAGATCCAATCATACCTCTGTATAACTTCTGATCTACCTTCTTACTTACCTCATCCTTACCTAGGATGCATGTTGGATGCATAGGAGTTTTGGCTTCTTTGCAGTCCATAAGATTAAACTTCTTCAGAAGTTCCTTCACATACTTGGTTTGGTGAACATATGTTCCTTCTGATGTTTGATTTATTTGTATTCCAAGGAAATACTTGAGTTCTCCCATCATGCTCATTTCAAACTCAGCCTGCATAGACTCAGCAAACTCCTTTCCAAGTGTAGCATTAGATGTTCCAAAAATAATATCATCTACATATATTTGACAAATTAAAATATCCTTTTCAAAGGTTTTACAAAAGAGAGTAGTGTCCACTTTTCCTCTAGTGAAACCATTATCTAGAAGGAAAGAACTTAAGCGTTCATACCAAGCTCTGGGAGCTTGCTTCAATCCATATAATGATTTCTTTAGTTTAAACACATGATTCGGAGACATAGAGTCTTCAAAACCAGGAGGTTGATGGACATAAACTTCTTCATCTATATAACCATTTAAGAAGGCACTCTTAACATCCATTTGATAGAGAGTGATGTTATGTTGAGTGGCAAAAGAAATTAATAGACGAATAGATTCTGACCTGGCCACTGGTGCAAAGGTTTCTGTATAATCAATCCCTTCTTGCTGACTATAACCCTGAGCCACCAGTCTGGCTTTGTTTCTTACCACTTCACCTTTCTCACTGAGCTTGTTTCTGAAGACCCATTTTGTACCAATTATATTGAATCCATCTGGTCTAGGAACAAGATCCCAAACATCATTCCTTGTAAACTGATTCAGTTCATCTTGCATAGCAATTATCCAGTCTGGATCTTCTAGAGCATGATCAACAGAAGTTGGCTCGATCAAAGATACAAGACCTAATTGACAGTCTGCATTGTTCTTAAGGAATGCTCTTGTTCTGATTGGATCATCCTTCTTTCCAAGAATGACATCTTCTGAATGACCAGAGATGAGTCTGGATGATCTTCTGACAGATGGTTCTTCAGAAATACTTAGATCCTCCAGAGAAGCTGATACTTGATCTTCTGGTTCTTTGCTTCTGAGGAGCTCTGCTTCTGATGCGTTGCTTCTTGGCTCAACAACTTCTGATATATCAATATCACAATCTGCAAAATTATCAAACTGCTTTGGTTTTTCAGAACCAAGCTTATCATCAAACCTGATATTGATTGATTCTTCTACAACCAATGTTTCAGTATTGTATACTCTGTAGCCTTTTGAGCGTTCAGAATATCCAAGAAGGAAACACTTTTGAGCTTTGGAATCAAACTTACCAAGATGATCTTTAGTGTTCAGAATAAAGCATACACATCCAAAAGGATGGAAATATGAAATGTTGGGCTTTCTATTCTTCCACAATTCATAAGGAGTCTTATTTAGAATAGGTCTGATAGAGATTCTATTCTGAATATAGCATGCAGTGTTTATTGCTTCCGCCCAGAAATGCTTAGCCATATTGGTTTCATTGATCATGGTTCTGGCCATTTCTTGCAGAGTCCTATTCTTTCGTTCTACAACCCCATTTTGCTGTGGAGTTCTAGGACAAGAGAAATCATGGGCAATACCATTCTCTTTGAAGAATTCTTCAAAGGATCCGTTCTCAAATTCACCACCATGATCACTTCTGACCTTTATGATTTTACACTCTTTTTCAGATTGAATCTGAATGCAGAAATCAAAGAACACTGAATGAGTCTCATCCTTGTGTTTTAAGAATTTTACCCAAGTCCAGCGGCTATAATCATCTACGATGACTAATCCATATTTCTTTCCTCTGACAGATGCTGTTTTGACTGGTCCAAACAGATCAATGTGCAAGAGTTCTAATGGCCTTGAGGTAGAAACAACATTCTTAGACTTGAATGCAGGTTTGGAGAACTTGCCCTTCTGACATGCTTCACAAAGAGCATCTGATTTGAATTTCAGATTAGGGAGTCCTCTGACCAGATTCAGTTTGTTAATCTGAGAAATATTTCTCAAACTAGCATGACCTAATCTTCTGTGCCAGACCCACTGCTCTTCAGAAACAGACATAAGACAGGTCACCTTCTGACTCATAAGATCTTGCAGATCTGTCTTATAAATGTTGTTCTTCCTCTTGCCTGTAAATAGGATTGAGCCATCCTTCTGATTTACAGCCTTGCAAGACTTTTGATTAAAGATTATATCATAACCATTGTCACTCAATTGACTGATAGATAAGAGGTTATGAGTTAATCCTACAACAAGAAGTACATTAGAAATGGAAGGAGAGTTACCAGACTTTATAGTTCCAGAGCCAATTATCTTGCCCTTCTGATCTCCTCCAAACTTGACTTCTCCTCCTGACTTAAGCACCAGGTCTTGGAACATAGACCTTCTTCCTGTCATGTGTCGTGAGCATCCAGAGTCCAGGTACCATGACATGTTGTGCTTTGTCCTTCTTGCAGCCAAGGATATCTGCAATAGGAATAATCTTGTCCTTAGGTACCCACATTTTCTTGGGTCCTTTCTTGTTAGATTTTCTCAAGTTCTGATTGAACTTGGGTTTAGCATTGTAAGCAATAGGAGGAACAGCATGATAATTCTTAATGTGAGTTTCATGATATTTCCTAGGTTGTGTCACATGCTTTTTGGTGTGTGTTATGTGAAAACTTTGAGCATGTGAAGTGTGCCTAATATCATGAGAGTGGCCATACTTGAACTGATCATACAATGGCTTGTATGTAATTTTCATTTCATCAACGGGTTCAAGTTTGTATGGGGTTTCACCCTCAAAACCAATGCCAACTCTTTTGTTTCCAGATACGGCATATATCATAGAAGCTAGCTGACTTCTGCCAATACTTCTAGATAAGAACTTCCTGAAACTTAAATCATATTCTTTCAGAATATGGTTTAGACTAGGAGTGGATTTTTCTGAATCAGAAGGAGATCCAACATTATTGGATAATTTTTAAAAGTTTTTCTTTTAATTCAGAATTCTCCAACTCAAGCTTCTTTGTTTCAAATTCAAATTGCTTTTTCATCTTTTTGTATTTGAGACTAATCTGAGACTTGAGTTCCAGAAGTTCAGTTAGACCGGAAACTAACTCATCTCTAGTAAGTTCAGAAAATACCTCTTCAGAATCTGATTCTGATGTAGATTCTGATCCGTCATCTTCTGTCGCCATCAGCGCACAGTTGGCCTGCTCATCTTCTGAATCATCTTCTGACTCATCCCAGGTTGCCATAAGACCTTTCTTCTTATGAAACTTTTTCTTGGGACTTTCCTTCTGAAGATTTGGACATTCATTCTTGTAGTGTCCAGGCTCATTGCATTCATAGCACATGACCTTCTTCTTGTCAAATCTTCTTTCATCAGAAGATTCTCCACGTTCAAATTTCCTTGAACTTCTGAAGCCTCTGAACTTCCTTTGCTTGGTCTTCCAGAATTGATTTAGCCTTCTGGAGATCAGAGACAGTTCATCTTCTTCTTCAGATTCTGATTCTTCAGGATCTTCTTCTCTGGCCTGAAAAGCGTTAGTGCATTTCTTGATATTTGATTTTAATGCAATAGACTTACCTTTCTTTTGAGGCTCATTTGCGTCCAACTCTATTTCATGACTTCTCAAGGCGCTGATAAGCTCTTCCAGAGAAACTTCATTCAGATTCTTTGCAATCTTGAATGCAGTCACCATAGGACCCCATCTTCTGGGTAAGCTTCTGATGATCTTCTTTACGTGATCAGCCTTGGTGTATCCCTTGTCAAGAACTTTCAATCCAGCAGTAAGAGTTTGAAATCTTGAAAACATCTTTTCAATGTCTTCATCATCCTCCATCTTGAAGGCTTCATACTTCTGGATTAAGGCTAGAGCTTTAGTCTCCTTGACTTGAGCATTTCCTTCATGAGTCATTTTCAAGGACTCATATATGTCATAGGCCGTTTCCATGTTAGATATCTTCTCATACTCAGCATGAGAGATAGCATTCAGCAAAACAGTTCTACATTTATGATGATTCCTGAAAAGCTTCTTTTGATCATCATTCATTTCTTGCCTTGACAGCTTCACGCCACTGGCATTTACTGGATGTTTGTAACCATCCATTAGAAGATCCCATAGATCATCATCTAGACCCAGAAAGTAACTTTCCAGTTTATCTTTCCAGTATTCAAAGTTTTCACCATCAAATACCGGCGGTCTAGTATAACCATTGTTACCGTTGTATTGCTCAGCAGAGCCAGATGTAGATGCAGGTGGATTTGTCGGAGTTTCACCAGCCATCTTTTAAATGAAGCGTTTTTCTCTTCCTGAATCTTTTCTAAACACGGTTAAGTGCTTGCACCTTAGAACCGGCGCTCTGATGCCAATTGAAGGATAGAAAAACACTTAGAAAGGGGGGATTGAATAAGTGTGACTTTAAATCTTGGACGATAAAAATAAATTGCACAATTATTTTTATCCTGGTTCGCTGTTAACGAAGCTACTCCAGTCCACCCCCGCAGAGATGATTTACCTCAACCTGAGGATTTAATCCACTAATCGCACGGATTACAATGGTTTTCCACTTAGTCCGCAACTAAGTCTTCCAGAGTCTTCTGATCACACACTGATCACTCCAGGAACAACTGCTTAGATACCCTCTAAGACTTTTCTAGAGTCTACTGATCAACACGATCACTCTAGGCTTAGTTCACTCCTAAGACTTCCCTAGAGTATTCTGATCAACACGATCACTCTAGTTACAAACTGCTCAGCCAACTGCTAAGACTTCCTAGAGTATACTGATCACACTGATCACTCTAGTTCCTTACAACTTAATGTAATTCTAAGAGTATTACAAATGCTTCTTAAAAGCGATAATCACAACTGTGATATTTCTCTTAACGTTTAAGCTTAATCTCACTAAAATATTACAACAGCAATGTAGTGAGCTGATGAAGATTCTGAGCTTTGATTGAATAGCGTTTCAGCAAGTTTCTTTTCGTTCAGAGTTGTTAAGAATTGGTAACCTTGCTTCTCATCAGAACTTCATATTTATAGGCGTTGAGAAGATGACCGTTGAATGCATTTAATGCTTTGCGTGTTCCGTACAGCATTGCACTTAATGTTATACGCTTTTGTCAACTACCTCGAGCCTTGTTCACGCTGTGTCTACTGACGTAGCCTTTAGTAGCTTTTAACGTTCCTTTTGTCAGTCAGCGTAGTCTCCCACCTGTACTTCCTTCTGATCTGATGTTTGTGAATACGACGTTTGAATATCATCAGAGTCAAACAGCTTGGTGCATAGCATCTTCTGATCTTCTGACCTTGAAGTGCTTCTGAGCGTGATACCATCTTCTGATCTTCAGTGCTTCTGATCTCATGTTCTTCTGATGCTTCCATAGACCCATGTTCTGATTCTGCTTCGACCATCTTCTGATGTCTTGCCAGACCATGTTCTGATGTTGCATGCTGAACCATTTGAGATACAACTTCTGAGCGCTGAATCATGCGTACTCTTTATATATATTTCCTGAAAGGGAAATTGCATTGGATTAGAGTACCATATTATCTTAAGCAAAATTCATATTATTGTTATCATCAAAACTAAGATAATTGATAAGAACAAATCTTGTTCTAACAAAGAGGAGGTTGACTAGTGCTCCTATCTTGATTTTGCCGAATCCGACAGAATCATTTGTGGTTTATTGTGATGCATCACTATTGGGTTTAGGTGGCGTATTGATGCAAAATCAACAAGTAGTCGCTTATGCGTCGAGACAACTCAAAGTACATGAGAGGAATTATCCGACTCATGATTTGGAGTTGGCAGCTGTAGTTTTTGTTTTGAAGTTGTGGCGGCACTATTTGTATGGTTCGAGATTTGAAGTATTCAGCGATCATAAGAGCCTGAAGTATCTCTTTGATCAGAAAGAGTTGAATATGAGACAGAGAAGGTGGTTAGAATTTCTGAAAGATTATGATTTTGGTTTGAATTACCATCCGGGTAAGGCAAACGTTGTTGCTGATGCATTGAGTAGGAAGACCTTGCATATGTCTATGCTAATGGTGAAGGAATTGGATTTGATTGAGCAATTCAGAGACTTGAGTTTGGTGTGTGAAGGTACTCCTACTAGTGTCAAATTGGGTATGCTGAAGCTGACTAGCGGTATTCTTGAACAGATCAGAGAGGGTCAGAAAGCTGATGTTGAATTGATCGATAAGTTGACTTTGATTAATCAAGGCAAGAGTGGTGAATTCAGAATTGACGAGAATGGTATATTGAGGTTTGGTGACCGAGTTTGTGTTCCTGATGTTGCTGAACTACGAAAACGTATTTTGGGAGAAGGACACCATAGTGGGTTGAGCATTCATCCTGGTGCTACCAAGATGTATCATGATTTGAAAAAGTTGTTTTGGTGGCCTGGAATGAAGAAAGAAATTTCTGAGTTTGTGTACTCTTGTTTGACGTGCCAGAAGTCAAAAATTGAGCATCAGAAGCCATCTGGGTTTATGCAACCGATGTTTATTCCTGAGTGGAAGTGGGATAGCATATCGATGGATTTTGTTTCGGGTTTGCCGAGAACTGTTAGAAATTGTGAAGCTATCTGGGTCGTGGTGGACAGGTTGACGAAGTCTGCACATTTTATACCAGTGAGAATGGATTATCCGATGGAGAAACTAGCTCAGTTGTATATTGAGAAGATAGTTAGTCTACATGGTATTCCTTCAAGTATCGTGTCAGACAGAGATCCGAGGTTTACGTCTAAGTTCTGGGAAGGTTTGCAGAAAGCTTTGGGTACTAAGCTGAGACTAAGTTCTGCTTATCATCCGCAGACTGATGGACAGACTGAGAGGACGATTCAGTCGTTAGAGGATTTGTTGCGTGCTTGTGTGTTAGAAAAAGGAGGTACTTGGGATAGTTATCTGCCTTTGATTGAGTTTACCTACAACAACAGTTATCATTCGAGTATCGGTATGGCTCCGTTTGAGGCTTTGTATGGTAAGAGGTGTAGGACGCCGTTGTGTTGGTACGAATCTGGTGAGAGTGCTGTGATTGGTCCGGAAATTGTACAAGAGACCACAGAAAAGATTAAGATGATCCAAGAGAAGATGAAAGCTTCTCAGAGTCGTCAGAAGAGTTATCAAGACAAGAGGAGGAAAACACTTGAGTTTCAAGAGGGAGACCATGTGTTTATGAGAGTTACTCCTATGACAGGTATTGGTCGGGCATTGAAGTCAAAGAAGTTGACTCCACGTTTTATTGGACCATTCCAAATTTCTGAAAGAGTGGGAGAAGTGGCATATCGTGTCGCTTTACCGCCGATGCTTGCAAACTTGCATGATGTATTTCATATGTCTCAGTTGAGGAAATACATTTCACATCCGTCCCATGTGATCCAAGTAGATGATGTACAGGTAAAAGACAACTTAACGGTTGAGGCATTGCCTGTGAGGATTGAGGATCGAAGGCTGAAGCAATTGCGTGGTAAGGAAATAGCTTTAGTCAGAGTAGCTTGGGGAGGACCGGCTGAAGGAAATGTTACCTGGGAGCTAGAGAGCCAGATGAAGGATTCTTATCCAGAGCTCTTTACCTAAGGTATGTTTTCGAGGACGAAAACTCTTTTAGTGGGGGAGAGTTGTAACACCCGTATAATTTTAATTTTAATTTAATTTATTAGATTAATAATTATTATTATTATGGATTTTATGAAAATAATGGAAAAATGATGGTTGATGACATTTGGGCCATGTGAGAGATTAGTAAGAAGAGGGGGTGTGGTGTAGTAAAGCCCTTACTAATTTAATATTATTTTTCATAAAATAATTAGAATTGGGAAAGAAGGAACAGAACGTGAAAAGAGAGAAGTTGGAACACGAAGAAAGTAGAAGAGGAACTATGAGGAAGAGACCAAAGAGCAAGAATTTGGCTAAGGTAAGGGGGGGACTCTTCCAATTATCATCTCTTATTGTGATTATAGATGAATAGTGTATGAATAGTTGTGTTGTTGAGTCAATTCTGTTGGTATGTCAGAGTTAGGTTTTGGGGTTCTAAGAATTGGGTTAGATTTCGGGATTTGGATGTGTTGATTGATATATGATGATATATTAGTTTGTATGAATGAATCCTGTGAATGAAAACGTGAAATTGGACTGTTTTAGACTCAAAATTGTGGACTGGTATGAGTAGAAACGAGTGGGTTTTGTACTGTTACGAAATTGCAAGTTCTGGACATTTTCTGGTGTTTCGCGTATGGAACAGTGTCATACGCGTATGGGATGAAGTCATACGCGTATGAGGGACATTCCCCAAGGGCTATACGCGTATGATACACAGCTGCCCTGTCCCAAATACCCTGTACTGGTGATTTGCGTATGAGGATGCTCATACGCGTATGATAATTTTCAAAGAGAAAATTGGTCCTGGTGATACGCGTATGGCAAGGCTGATACGCGTATGAGTTGGTTTTAGGCCATTTTAGATTCTGATGAAAAGCATATGATACGCGTATGAGGCATGGTGATACGCGTATGGGCTATATGATACGCGTATGGTCGTTGTATGTGTAAAATTCTATTTTATGATTTTTCTGGAAAGTTCAATGATGTGTAACTTTCGATCTGTAGACCTGTTTTGTGTGCTGTTTGAGACTGTGTAAACCTTGTGATGTGATTTTGTGGTTTACTGATGATTGATTGTATTGAATGATGTTAATGTATATATGAACATGCTTAGTAATGATGATGATGATGATGAAATGAGTATAGATGATGCTACTCATAGAGTGGAGATGATGAAAGTATGTTATATATATGTTTGCATGCATTCATAAGCATTGTAGAGGGCTGAATCCTAGATGATGAGAGGATTCAGTGAATGGCAGAATTCCCATCGTGTGGAATTTGTGCTGGCAAGGCCGTATCTGGATGATGATAGATCGGTCGGTGGATGATTCCACTGGTGATATTTGGTACCACATGCATAGAGTCAGTTGCATTCAATTGCATGAATTTAATAACATGATTATATGGATGCTCTTGTCTTGTTTTGATGGTATGTGTTTGTATGATTGATGGATGATCTGGGTATAGATGGATTGGGTGAATAATATAAATGTTGATGTACTGTTATTTATAATGCAATAATATTTGTTAATTGCGAATGAGACTCACCCTTACACTATATTTTTCAGATTGAGGATAGCGGCTTCGACTCGGTGAGGATTAGCTCATGAGTCAATGTGTCGGTTAGCGTCGGGTCATGCTCTGATAGGTGTAACACTGGGGAACGCTATTTTTAAGTTTATGACATTAACTCTGTTTTGTTTAATTTATTTTGAGGATTGAAAGCATTAATGATGCGATGCTAGTCGATGATTATTCCGCTGTGTAAACATGAGTTATTTGATTTATGAGTTATGTTAAGACAATTTCCTTCAGTGAATGCATGACTATGACAGATGTTGTTTTATTTTATTTATTAATTGTGACGCCCTTGTGCATGTAACTCTGATTTAATTGTTTAATTGCCGCGGGGTTTTAGAAGGGTGTTACAATTAATGCATGACAATGATTTATGATGACTTGGATGTTTTGACGTGTGGGATGATGCTTATGCTCATGCTTATGTTGATTGATGTAATGAGTGGAACGAAATAATGTCTTCTATAAGACTTGCTGAAAAAGGTTTCCGGAATGGATGTGAACATTTGTCTTGAAGGTCTACCTAAAAAGGTTCTTGGAAAGGATAATGGATGTCTTAGAAAAGACTACTTAGGAAGGTTCGTAGAATGTCTTAGAGAAGACTACCTGAAGAGATTCCTGAAAAGGATGCGAAATTGTTTTGAAAAAGACTACCTGGAAAGGCACTTAGAACAAGAATGTCTCGTAGAAGACTACATGAAAAGGTGCTTAGAAGAAGGTTGTCTTGAAGAAGACTACCTGAAAAGGTGCTTAGAAGAAGATTATCTTGAAGAAGACCACCTCAAAAGGTACTTAGAAAAGGAATGTCTTGAAGAAGACTACCTGAAAAGGTGCTTAGACGAAGAATGTCTTGAAGAAGACTACCTCAAAAGGTACTTAGAAAAGGAATGTCTTGAAGAAGACTACCTGAAAAGGTGCTTATAAAAAGAATGTCTTGAAGGGAACTACCTGGAAAGGCTAAAAAATAATATCCTTAAAAGACTACCTAAAAGGTTTTTGGAAAGAATAATGAATGTCTTAGAAAAGACTATTTAGAATGAAAATGTCTTACAGAAGACTACCTGGAAAGGCGTGGTGTGACGTGTCGACCAATGTATGTAATGCATGATTTATGTATTTGCATTATGCCCCAATGATAGGTTGTTGATAACCAAGCGGATATAGTTTGCTAATGTTGTAAGGTTGTTGGATGCTAGCACGATTTCCCAATACTTGTTTTTTTGAACTTTGAAGATCGTAGTTAGGAGAAAGATTGATTCGAGGTTGTAAAGTGTGAAGACGCCTTTTCCTTTTGTTGTGCGTCTTATGGATTTGATATCTATTGCCCCAGTATTTTCGTGGAAAAAGATGCTTATGAGGGAAGTTCCCCAGGAAATAACCCTGTCACGTGCTTCGACGTTTAGATTGAAGGGTATGCCCCTAATTTCCAGGATATGGAGGGTTATCCATGTTGTTCTATCCTTTTGAATTTGAATTCGTCCCATGTTTGACATGCCCCTGATTGAGATTGCTTCGAGATATGACCCAAGTCAATTGGAACTTAGGTAGAATTCCCCTAGTAAATAGGAACTTTGATCGTATGCCCCTGTAATCCTTGAGATTTTGCCCCTGTTTAGGAAAACCCTCTGGACGTGGTTTCCCCATGCAAGAGTCTTTATTAGAAATGGTAATCTTTGATTAACCAATTTCGAGATCTCCTTGATGCTAAGTGTATATTCGTAGATGACGTTGTACCCTTTGAAAAGTAATTCTAATGTAATGCGAATGCAAGTTTTGAAATCGAAGTCCATCATGAATTAGGAGTGAATGATTAGAAACGAATGTTTGAAGAAGCGTAGTGATTAGAAACAGTGTTAACAAACTTTAGGAGTCAGTATAACAAATCCTGCTTAATATGCTTTCGTAGTTGACCTTGCCTCAATTAGGACTTTTGAATGTTGTAACTTGGCTTGGTTCACGGTTTAAGAAACAATGGATATAAGGCTCAAAATTTATTTACCCACCCATTTCTCCTTGATGTTCTTCAAGTCCTAAAAATTCACCTAATCCCATGGATATGCTTTGTTTGTAAGAGAATCGTTTCGGTTTTGATGTTGGGCAGAAGCCTTAGTAGAGATCCAAGCATTGATGGTAAAAGTGTTGTAAATATCTAAGCATAGATGAGAAGCTTCGATGATTTAGCGGTCACAAGATTGTACTTTGTGTTTTGCTTTTGCTTTGTTTTTATCCCTTATGAACCAATTCCTTTGAATTTGATCCATCGGGATGCCCTAAATTTTGCCTAAGTCATTTGGTTTGTTTTCATGGAATTTTCCATTTTGACTTAGCGGGCGTTTTTCTTTTGAATGCTCCTTTTTGAGGTTTGATTCTTGGATATTGAATGTTGTGACTGCCATGATGATTTTGATTTGTAAGCTTCAAATTTGATACTTCCTCGATCTTAATGACGTGGTGAGGAAGAAGATATGCTTGAACCTTTACTGAATCCTTGCGCTTGAACCTTTGCTTCATCGATTGATTCTCTTGACAACCAAAATACACCATTGAATTAATCGAAATCTACCCTGCCCCTGGTTAAAATCAAGGTTTAATTGAAAAAGTAGAAACAAACTCCAACTCTTGGCTCGAGGGGGTAACGAGGGGTTAACATCCTTATATCTCCACTGTTTGGGAATCGAAACAATGCCTGTACATCGTCGGTTCGGTCTTACCTTGAAAGCATATATTTAGCTGGACTTAGTTATTTGTATTCTTCATTCTCCCTCAAGTTTGTTAATGATTTGAAAGATCGAAATTGCAATAGAATAGAAGGGTGTGAATGGAAAGTCGTAGTAGTGAGCGAATGAAGCGAATGAATTGATTTCAAAACATGCACGATTATTTTATTGAATTACTATTCGAAAGATACAACGTTTTACATCAGATAACATTTTGTGATCGTAGAGGTTACAAATTGAAATGATAAACCTATTGATCCTAAGGTCAATCTCCTTTGTGAGTCCGTTGACCTTGCTTTACTCCTTAGTTCCTAGACTTGTAGAAGTAAAAGGGTAATCTCGGATTCTCCTTGGGCACGTCAAACCTGTCGGAAATAATTGTAAACGGTGGGTTTTCGTCGTATCGGAACTTCGTGAGTTTCCTTTGACTGAACCTCTTTTGCCTTTTTTTTCTAAGGATAGCACCACACCATTTGCAGCCTTCAAAGTTTGTAGATTGATAGAAAAACCTATGGCCTTTTTGCCCCTTGGTATGGAGTTAGCATATGTCGCATTCCCTCCATCGTAGTCACACATTTTTGTTCATGGTGTTGCCCTAGTTGGACTTAGTCCTTGTCCCAAGTTATCGTAGAACGTCCTTGTAAGCTTTGCTATGTTCATAGATGAACCCCTTATGGCTAGATACCCCTTGAGTGTATCTATGAGGGAACTTCTTGCTTGACGATAACCTTTGTTATAAGCTTGTTTTGAAAAGTCATGAGCACGTGGTTGGCATAGTGGAAGACATCCTTTTTTAGCAAGACCAAGATCTCTTATTCTCCTTTCTCCACAGTTTTTGATCCTTTGATTTTTTCGCGAGTCTCGGGAAACTGGCTAGCATGGTAAGTATGGATGCGGGAAAAGATAGAAATGCAAATGCAAATGTATGGATGCATGAAAATGCGTATGCAAAAGACTCCTTTCTTTTTTTTGCGTATGGTGACTCCTTATATGCAATGCAAGCGCGCGAGATAAATAATCCTAAGGATAGCCTATGTGGATCTAGAGGTGACATTGGACCTTAGCAAAATCATTGCAAGTTATATATTATGACACGCCAATGGGAATAGATTAGGAGGTGCGCGGAAAGTAGCAACTGATGACCGTTCAAGACAGTCACCAAGTCTCATGACCTTCGAGAGGTCGTTCGACGTGTACTTACGAAGTTGTCCCTCATTGGAAGGTTCTCTATATGGAACACAACCTATCTAAGGACGATATTGGAGAAAATGAAATTCCTACAGGCTAGGGATGAAAGATGTATAATATGGGAATCCAAACCCTACAAGTTAGAGGGTGCGCGGGAATAAACACGGGTTGACCGTTCAAGACAGTCACTAGATCTCATGGCCATCGAGAAGCCAATCAACGTGCATTAATGAGGATGTCCTTCAGGGGAAGGACACGTTGTTGTAGAAATAGAGTCCCTACAGGCTAGGGACCACGTAGGGATACCTGCAAAATTGAAACGCATACATTCGTGGCATATAAATCGCAAATATATATCAAGCACAAAAGCACAAAAGTCCTAGGTTCATAGGTTCGACGTAGGCTTTAGGGAGCCAACCTTTTTATAGGGGGTTCTAGAAGGTCTCATGGGGTCGTTCGTAGCCTCCCAGACTTTTTGTCTCTTCGGATTTTAGAACAACTCATTTTATCCATGAGGTTCGAATTTTTGGGGTAGGTTCTCGGAGAGATTAGACAAGTATCCAGTCCTGCCCTCAACAAAGTCAAGCCTCGTTTTGGACATTTCCGAATACTCAAACCACTCCGAGTGGAGTTATCAATGAGACTCGTAGGCGATTCGATTCCCCCCTGATCTCAAAGTTAACTCCCACACTTAGGGCTTAACACAGCATAAAAACACCAGCAATGCATATAATATATAATCAAAAATTTTAAATAAAACATTCAATAAAAAACCAATGACAACAAAAAAAAAAACAACAAATAATTAAAATATTTATTAAAAAGATGAACCTCCCCCAAACCCTAAAAATGGCAAGTTTGCCAAACCCTAAAATGCGCCAAACCTAAACTCTGCCAAAACCTATAGGAGCATAGTATTCACTATTAAGTTAGTCCCCAGCAGAGTCGCCAGCTGTAGCAACCTGCCTAAAAAAATTGATTTTAGAGTTGCCACCTATTCTGAAGGGCGAATAGGAAACCCTACGCAGTTAAGAGATTCGGGGTAAGATACTATTTTCAGGTCGAGGGAAGGGGACTCGCCTTGGTTATCCAAGTGCCTACGTATCTCCTTAGGGAGAATCAGAGTCAACGTAGTTCGGGCACAGGGTTGTACGCCTTAGAATTAGAATTGAATGTATTTGAATTTGTTTTGAAATTGTTTTGAAATTGTTTTGAAAAGATGAAAATCCGTAGTATCGTGGTTTAGTGTGTTTTAAGATTTGGGCGTACAACCCTGATTTTTAGTTTGTTACCGTTAGTTGCAATAATCAATAGATTTGATTACCATGGCTAACGGATGAAAGGGAGGATTGCTAACCACTATAATCGATAGATTGATTATCGCGAATAGCAAATGTGCGTATTTTATTTATCGTTACCCCTCATAATCGATAGATTCGATTACAAAGAATAACGAATTTGGATGAAGGGGAAAATGCTAATCATCGTAACCAATAGCTTTGGTTAAAACCATTTAGCAGAATAAATTATTTTAATTTATAGGATTTGATTAATTAAATTAATCAATTATTAATCATCGCGACCAATAAATTTAGTCGAAACGAATAATAATTTAAATCCTAATATTTGGCCAAGGGCCAATGGGATTGAGCGAACCCTAATGCATTAATAAAGGTTCCTAGGTTTTTGTAATTTATAATATTAATTAAAATCAATTAAATAAATTAAGTCGAATTAATCGGGGAAAATAATCGAGAGAATAAACCTAAATAATTAGGTCCTAATTATATATCTAACCCTAGTTAAATAAGCCATTAAATTAAACCTAATTAAATAATAATAATAAAAAATAATGAATAGAACCTGGACGTTATCCTGTGTGGCAGCTCCTTGGGGGTTCATGGTGTTCATGGTGTGCCTCCAGTTTTGTGTACGTTAGATTTGGCTTATGGGAGATCTTGTGGTGATTAACTGAGGGTGTACGGTAAGCCATATGAATGCGTGCGAGTTGGATTCCACGCTATTGGATTTGTTAAAAAAGTTAAAGGTCAAGGCCAGGTCTCGAACCCAGTCCCTCCAAGTCTAAATCCCTGCGCCTTTGCCACTCCACCAAATCATGTTAGTCGTTAAACCAATACATGGATAAATATATGTACAAAAAACAAAAAAGTAGCAATGGACAGTCAAACCGTGGGTCCCAGCACTGGAGGTTAACCAATAGCAAATAGAGAGAGGAAGGCAGACTTTTTGACCAGCCACTCGTTTTGTTACACGCATGACCGGACAGAGAGAGAAATCAAGAATAGTTTGACCAACCATTCCCAGCACGCCACAGTTCCTCCTTCTTCTTCAATTTGCAACACCCATTTACCTGCGGGATTTGTTTCGAAAATCGCTGCAGATTTACCTGCGGAAAAACCTTTGATTTTCTGCAAACACTAAAACTTAAATATAACACGTTAGATATGCAAAGGTACGGCCCAGGTCCACTAATGTGAACCTTCTGAGCACGATGGTGATGTTTGTTTTCCTTAAAAATGCTTGTAAACGTGAGAACGAAACACATAAGTTCTTTTGCCCTAAACATGGTGTATTTCGGTCTAGCCCTTAAAACCCCATGAAACCGATTCTAAGCTCTTCCATATGTCCTCAGGAACTCATCAATATCGTTAGTTTCAATTAATACATACTAAGAATCAAGATTCGATTAACAGAAAAGACACAAACGAGATGAGTTCATACCTGGGGTCACACGACGTGTTATCTTTATATTTTTAGGTCCAGACTTACTCTTTATTATCCCAGCAATTGATTGGAACGAAGAAAAAGTCTTGAAAGCGATTGAAGAGGCTACCACGGTTTTCTCCTATCCTTGAGTATTTTTATTTTAAAAAAACCCTAGTCCTCCCCTCATCTTTTCGTTTCCCCCCCTTTCTCCATGTTTTTAGAATATATATATGATCCTCTTAGGGTTTCTAAATTGGCTTGGATCTCTTCCCTTTGGAGAAAAATTTTGATACAACTATATATTATTTTTCTTTAATCTTTGAAGACCTCTCTCCATAATCATGCATCATAACTTTGGTTATTCTTTTGGATGTCTCTTGGGCCCTTAAATGATGGAAAATGACCCATACAATTTATTTCACAATTTTTGGATTTTTCCTTAATCAATTTGCTTTTATAAAATGAATAAAAATACAAATAAATTAAATAATAATCCAAAAAAAATCTATGAATAGATTTATAGGTCCCATATGAACTTATAATCATGTTTAAAGTCCAAAAGTTAGGCTCACTAATTCAAAATTGTGAAAATCACCCATTAGGGTTCCATGCATTTCTTGGAATTTGACCAACTTGCGCGTATCGTATCTCCCTCAATTTTAATCATATAAATGCATTCTAGGATTTTTTTAGAAAGCTCAGAGAGTCCTCTAAATAACCTCTTTGGTTTCATATCAATTGAAGCTTCCATGCTCAAGTTATGAGTCTTGACCTAAAAGGTGTTTTTCGTCGACTTTTTTGGAGGACCTATAATCTCTTTGACCATATCTCTTGAATGAAGCATTTCTGGCCTTTGCTTGTGGGACAAAGTTTTAGGGAATCAAATTTCCTTCAAGATAGGCTTTGGTTGGGAAATTTTTGATGCTCCATGTGAAAGTTATGACCAGTCAAAGTTGCGTTGACTTTCTCCTACAAAAAACCCTAATTTGAACCTTTGCATTTGTTCATCTCTGAGTTTTTATTGATGGATCTTGATCAACCTTTGATCAAATTATGGATATAATCTCACATACCCGATGTCGACCAAAAATCTTGAAGTTTGACTGTATTTTGACTATAGTTGACTTTTAAGTCAACATAGTCGATTATTGATCATTTGAGCCTTTGAATGGGAAATCCTTGGGATTGAAGTTTGAAAATTGACATAGAGATCCTTTGAGACATATGAGATACCTTGAGGTTCATGTGAGACCTTGAATATTCACAATCCTTTGATAAAGTGAAAACCCTAGCTTTGGAGATCTTTGATTAGGAGAGAGTGACCTGAATAAGCCTTTGAACCTTGAGCCATTGAAGATGCATAAAGGAGGGCAAATTTTGGGGTATGACACAAGTTACTGCAATCAAGTTACTCAAGGATTTAACTCTATCTACAGAAACAAGTCTTTGGTTCAAGTCATCATTGGTTCAGGGGTCTTGCTACATGCAAATATTGACACTCATAAGATTGGTATGTCTGAGAATATGCAGGAAGTATTTTCACCATAACTTGAGGTGCAAGTTACATATAGAACATAAGGAGTAATTCTGGATTTTCACTACTGAAGAACTATATTAATAACTGTGAATACAAGATCACACTCACAAAGATGTTTTTGATTCATGGCAAACTCAACAAGCATACAAGCAACAAGGTACAAGCAGAAGAACTTAAAGAAAAGCAAGCATTGGCCACTCATAACAGAGCAGGTCGACCTACTATGCATACAGGTCGACTCAACACAAGCAAAATAAGAGGAACTCAGAAAAACAGCAGTCAGGTCGACCTACTCCCAACACAGGTCGACCTAAAATGAAGAAATTTACATATCATTCTGCTAGGTCGACCTACACAACAACTTGGTCGACCTAATCTGAGGAAAGGTCCCCAAAACGCATATGAAGTGGATTCTGGTCGACCTACTTCTTTAACAGGTCGACCTAACTGGGAACAAATGACATCCAAAGGATATGCAGCTCTGTTAGGTCGACCTAAGCACCACAAGAGGTCGACCTATCTGATCAAAAATGCCAAAATTTCTGGTTTTCTCTGCTCCAACTGATAAGCTCTCATATATATATTGTCCAAGGTTCAATTATTGAATAGAACACCAACGACTGAAAGACACACAAAGTCTTCTCATCTTCATTCTTCATCATCTCCAACATAATTACACATAATCATTCTTGCGTTGAGGGTTAGTGATCGAGTTCGATAACGTCCATGGAACGGAATTGAAGATTCCTAGTGGGTGAAGATTTGTGGGGTTTTTGGTGAATAAAATCCGAGGGTTTTGTCCTCCAAGATAGGTGTTTCTTGGGGGTTTTTATCAAGAGGTTTCATCGAGGATCCATCTGAGTGTGAAGATTGAAGAACAAGGGTTCAAGGCAATTCAAGACACTGCAGAAAAGGGATCAAGTGAAGCTCTTGGATCACCTTGATCTGGCTCAAGATTAAGGGGGAAGAAGATTCAAAGGATCGACAAATTCGGTTTATTGTTTATCGCTTTGTTTTCTTCTTTGTATAAACTGCTTTCAACATTAATGGAAGATTTCCCAATTTCAATTTGGAATTGGGGGCAGACGTAGTCGTAGCGAGGACGATCGACGAACTGCCTGAACAAATATCGTGTTCTTGTCGCCTTTATCTTTTCATTTACGTTATGTTCATATTTGGTCATAGTTGCAAAATTGATTAACGATTCAAGTGTTAAAATTGTGAATTAAGGTTCTGCATAAACATCACAATTCACCACATCTTGAATCATCATCAATTTGAACATTATCACCAAGTGTTTGTCTTTTTGCTTATTCCATTATTACTGCATTGCAAACCAAAGTTTGTCAATTTAGAAGTTAATTGATTTTCAGCTGTGAAACGTATTGATTCGATAACATATCACTTCATCGTTAATCTCAATTATCTTGTGGTTTTGTCACATATACGACCCTTGCAATAACGGTCCGGAATAGACGCAAGTCGATTCAGAACCGCTTTCGCTTTAGTTCGAAATAATCCCGAAAAACTCTGTGAGATCTATTCACCCCCCCCCCTCTAGATCCTTAGGCCAGCGTCTAACAAGTGGCATCAAGAGCTCTGGTTTATTTCGTGCTACGTGAAACACTTATTGGAAAGATGGCTTCCGGACCTAAAGGGGCTCACAATAGAGCTCCAGTTTTCAACGGTGAAAACTATGGCTATTGGAAGGATTGTATGTGTGTCCACATCAATGCAATTGATAGGAACATCTGGACAGCTATTGTCAATGGTCCTTTTCAGATCACCATGACAAATGCAGCTGGTGCAGTTGTTCCAAAACCAGAAAATACTTGGGATGCTGAAGATGAAAAGAGATATGCATATGATTGGAAAGCGAGAAACATTCTAATCTCAGCTCTAGGAGTTGATGAATACTATCGCGTTTCCCATTGTAGATCCGCTAAAGCTATGTGGGACACATTGCAAGTTGCCCACGAGGGAACGGATGATGTCAAACTAGCTAGGATCAATACGTTAACTCAAGAGTTCAAACTGTTCCACATGGAAGATGGTGAATCCATCGAAAACATGCAGAAGAGATTCGTTCACCTGAAAAATCGGTTAAATACTCTTGATAGACCTGTTTCCAATGCAGTTGCTACTAACAAAATCTTAAGATGCTTGAACAGGGAATGGCAACCCAAGGTTACAACAATAAAGGAAGCAAATGATCTAAACACCTTAGACATTACCACTCTCTTTGGTAAACTAGAGGAACATGAACAACACCTTAAATGCCTTGACATGCATGAGAAAAGGGCAACGAAAGAGAAGAACATGGAGAAAGAGGTAGAGAAGAAGTCAATAGCTCTAAAGGCTTCAAGTTCCAAGACCTCAAGACAAGAGCTAGAGGGTAGTGATACAAGTGATGACGAAGACTCCGATGATGAGGAAATGGGACTGTTTGTGCGAAGATACAACAAATATCTAAAGAAAAATGGAGCAAAACATTCTGACAAAGGCTTGATCAACTATAGAAAGCAATCAAACAAGTTCAAACAAGATGACAACAACAAAGGAAAAATCAAAGGCCCTTGCTTTAATTGTGGGAAAGCCGGTCACTACAAACCTGATTGTCCATACCTTAAGAAGGAAAAAGAGAAGAACCAAAGCAAAGGTCATAACAAATCTAAGAGAGCCTACATAGCATGGGAAAGTGGCTCATCTAATGAAAGCTCATCAAGCGATGAAGAAGAATCAGCAAACCTTTGTTTTATGGCTCATCAACACAAGAAAAAGAAAGCTGTAAGTCATCTTAAACCTGAACTCGTAGATAAGGTATCTCATTCTCAACTAAAACTTGCTTTTGAAGAATTACATAAAGATGAGATTAAAGCTTTCAAACTTTTGGCCTCAAATAAGAAAATCTTTTCATATCTTGAATCAAAAGTTGAGAAAACCGAAAAGGATATGGAAGCTTTAAAACAATCTATGCTAGACATTCAAAAGGATAAAGTTGAAATAGATCCTACATCATGGTTTGGTTGTGAGACATGTCACATTTGGCAAAAAGAAGTAAGAGATCTAAAAGCCAAGTTAGACAAGGCTCTACAACCAAAAGTGACTTTTGCGGTTGATCCAAATAAGTTCAAAAGATCGTATACTCCTTTATATAGTAAATACACTTTTGTACCAAAAGTATCAACTAGCAAAACAGCATATTCTCATCATATTACCTGTCATTATTGTTGCAAAAAGGGTCATACCATTGAAAAATGCAAATTTAGGAGAATTTTAGTTCCTAAAGGAGTATTTCAATGGTTGCCTAAGTGCAACAAATTGTGTACTCACTACCAAGGACCCAATGAAAATTGGGGACCTCCCTCTCTAAATTAATCTTGCAGGAAAAGTGTCTTGACATTGTCGAAAGGTTGTGGTTCCTAGATAGCGGATGTTCAAGACACATGACGGGAGACCTATCTCTTTTCGTTGAGTTTCAAGCAAAGAAAAAGGGGTATGTCACCTATGGAGATAACAATCGGGGAGCCATACTTGGTAAAGGAAGTGTAGGTAACCCTTCTACCACTACTATAACTGATGTGCTGCTAGTAGAAGGCCTTAAACATACTCTTTTAAGTATAAGTCAATTGTGTGACAAAGATTTTAAAGTAATGTTTACAAATTCTGGCTGCACAATAGAACATACTAAGAAAAGAGACATTATGTTTAAGGGCTTAAGAGTAAACAACATCTACATGCTAAACTTGGATGAGGTATCTAAGTCTAGTACCAAGTGTCTAATTTCTCTAGGCGAAGACTCATGGCTTTGGCATAGACGTCTCGCCCACATAAATTTTGACTTATTTAATAAAGTTGTCACAAAAGATTTAGTAATCGGCTTACCTAAAATGAAGTTTTCAAAAGATCATCTATGTGATGCTTGTCAAAAGGGAAAGCAAACAAAAATCTCTTTTAAATCAAAGAACGTGGTTTCAACATCATGCCCTCTTGAACTACTTCACATGGATCTCTTTGGCCCTTCAAGGACTAAAAGCATAGGTGAAAACACCTATGGTTTTGTCATTGTCGATGATTACTCTAGATTTTGTTGGACAATCTTTCTACCTAGTAAGGATCAAACTTTTCCAGCTTTCACACAATTTGCAAGATTATGTCAAAATAAAATGAACAACAAAATAGTTGCAATTAGAAGTGATCACGGTGGAGAGTTTGAAAACTATCTTTTTGAAAAATACTGTGATAAACATGGAATTGAGCATAACTTTTCAGCTCCTAGAACACCACAACAAAACGGAGTGGTTGAACGTAAAAATCGGGTTCTAGAGGAGCTGGCAAGAATAATGCTGAATGAGGGTAATCTACCCAAGTATTTCTGGGCTGACGCGATTAGCACCGCATGTTATGTTTTGAATAGGATAATAATACGTCCTATACTGAACAAAACTCCCTATGAATTACTAAAAGGTAGAAAACCAAATGTATCTCATCTCCATGTATTCGGTTGCAAGTGTTTTGTCTTGAACAATGGTAAGGATAATCTTGGTAAATTCGATGCCAAAGCTGATGAGGGCATATTCCTTGGTTACTCACAATCTAGCAAAGCATATCGGGTATATAATAAGAGATTACTTATAGTAGAAGAGTCAGTACACGTGTCTTTTGATTAATCTTATACAAAATATGTCGAGAAAGGTCTTTTGTTTGATGGTGCAGGTCCATCCACTGAAGACATTGTCAAAGATAAGGAAGACGAGAATGAAAGTATTGTAAAGAAAGATGCTGAGAAAGAGAAAGATGAGTCTCATGATGAAAATGAAAAGGAAAGCATCTCAAACAATGAAGAACTTCCTAAGGCCTGGACAAATGTGAAAGACCATCCAATTGACAATATAATAGGAGACATCTCAAGGGGCGTTACAACACGCTCAAAGATAAGTAACTTCTGTAATCATTTTGCTTTTGTTTCACAAGTTGAGCCAAAAAACGCTAAGGATGCATTACTTGATGAGCATTGGCTAATGGCCATGCAAGAAGAATTAAACCAATTTAAACGGAATGGTGTTTGGGACTTAGTCCCTCATCCGGGAGATCATCAAGTAATAGGCACTAGATGGGTTTTTCGTAACAAACTTGATGAAAACGGCGTTATTACTAGAAACAAAGCTAGATTAGTTGCCCAAGGTTATAATCAAGAGGAAGGTATTGATTATGAAGAGACATACGCTCCTGTAGCACGTCTCGAAGCTATTCGTCTCCTACTTGCTTATGTGTGTTCTAAAGACATCAAACTATTCCAAATGGATGTTAAAAGTGCCTTTCTAAATGGCTATATAATATAAATGAAGAAGTCTATGTTGCTCAGCCACCCGGCTTTGAGAATTACATGTATCCAACTCATGTTTATAAGCTGAAACGTGCTCTATACGGTCTTAAACAAGCCCCTCGGGCTTGGTACGAACGTTTGAGCAAATTTCTTCTTAGTCAAGGGTACTCTAGGGGTAAAGTTGACACTACTCTCTTTATTAAAAGAAAAGATAAAGATGTTCTCTTAGTCCAAGTTTATGTAGATGATATTATATTTGGGTCGACTAATGCAAAACTTGTCAAAGATTTTTCTAAGCTCATGCAGAGTGAATTTGAGATGAGTCTCATGGGTGAGCTAAATTTCTTCCTTGGCCTACAAATCAAGCAACTCAGTCATGGAACGTTTGTGAGTCAAACTAAATACTGTACGGAGCTGCTCAAAAGATTTGGAATGAGTGAAGCGAAGGAAATTGACACACCTATGGCAACAAATACTAACCTAGACAAAGATGAGAAAGGTAAAGAGGTTGACGTGAAATTGTACCGAGGTATGATAGGTTCACTATTGTATCTTACTGCCTCAAGACCAGACATTATGTTTAGTGTGTGTATGTGTGCAAGATATCAATCTTGTCCAAAAGAATCTCACTTAAAAGCTGTCAAAAGAATTCTGCGATACTTACATGGAACTACTACATATGGCCTATGGTATCCAAAGGGAAATGAGTGCTATTTGGTAGGATTCTCCGATTCAGATTTTGCTGTCTGCAAATCCGATAGAAAAAGTACTAGTGGAACATGTCATCTATTCTCAAATTCATTGATAAGTTGGCATAGCAAGAAACAAGTATCGGTTGCATTATCTACTGCTGAGGCAGAATATGTAGCTGCTGGAAGCTGCTGTGCACAAATATTATGGCTCAAGCAACAACTTCTTGACTTTGGTATTAAGCTTGATCGTATACCTATCATGTGCGACAACACAAGTGCCATAAACTTGAGTAAAAATCCTGTCTTACACTCACGAACCAAGCATATTGAAATAAGACATCACTTCCGACGAGATCATGTAGAGAAAGGAGACGTTACATTTGAACATGTAGAAAGCAAGAAGCAACTAGCTGACATCTTCACCAAACCTCTAGCAACGGAGCAATACTTCAACATTCGTAGGGAATTAGAGATACTCGATATCTCTAATTTGGGCTAATTACGTTTGTTTTCTCTTAATGTTATTCCTTTACTTTATATATATATATATATATATATATATATATATATATATATATATATATATATATATATATATATATATTTTGCTAACATTTCTCTTAGCGTAAAGGTAGTTCATTATCAAGCCAGGCATCATTCCACATTGACTAAAGGCTGCCACTAAAGTTGACACCTACATATTGAGAAGGCGGTAACGTAACTGTTGTTCACTTCCAAAAATATTATTGATACTATAATATGCTATCAATTAACATGCTTATAGTGACTTCATATATATATATCTCTCTTGCTCATGTATGTGTTTCATCTTTAATGTACCTTTAAACATGTTTGGCTCTCATGTTATCACTATCTACCTTTTATCTACTATACTATGAATGCTAGTGTTTTATCTATGTTTCTCTTGTTACTCTTCTCTTCTGTTTTTCTTGTATCACTTTTGATGTTGTCAAAGGGGGAGATAGATGCTGAGTGTACGGGGGAGCTCAGCTGAGTGAATAGATGTTGAGTGTACGGGGGAGCTTTTACCACTTATTGCCAAAGCCTCTACTACCGGTTTGCCATCATCAAAAAGGGGGAGTATGTGAATACAAGATCACACTCACAAAGATGTTTTTGATTCATGGCAAACTCAACAAGCATACAAGCAACAAGGTACAAGCAGAAGAACTCAAAGAAAAGCAAGCATTGGCCACTCATAATAGAACAGGTCGACCTACTATGCATACAGGTCGACTCAACACAAGCAAAATAAGAGGAACTCAGAAAAACAGCAGTCAGGTCGACCTACTCCCAACACAGGTCGACCTAAAATGAAGAAATTTACATATCATTCTGCTAGATCGACCTACACAACAACTAGGTCGACCTAATTTGAGGAAAGGTCCCCAAAACGCATCTGAAGTGGATTCTGGTCGACCTACTTCTTTAACAGGTCGACCTAACTGGGAACAAATGACATCCAAAGGATATGCAGCTCTGTTAGGTCGACCTAAGCACCACAAGAGGTCGACCTATCTGATCAAAAATGCCAAAGTTTCTGGTTTTCTCTGCTCCAACTGATAAGCTCTCATATATATTGTCCAAGGTTCAATTATTGAATAGAACACCAACGACTGAAAGACACACAAAGTCTTCTCATCTTCGTTCTTCATCATCTCCAACACAATTACACATAATCATTCTTGCGTTGAGGGTTAGTGATCGAGTTCGATAACGTCCATGGAACGGAATTGAAGATTCCTAGTGGGTGAAGATTTGTGGGGTTTTTGGTGAATAAAATCCGAGGGTTTTGTCCTCCAAGATAGGTGTTTCTTGGGGGTTTTTATCAAGAGGTTTCATCGAGGATCCATCTGAGTGTGAAGATTGAAGAACAAGGGTTCAAGGCAATTCAAGACACTGCAGAAAAGGGATCAAGTGAAGCTCTTGGATCACCTTGATCTGGCTCAAGATTAAGGGGGAAGGAGATTCAAAGGATCGACAAATTCGGTTTATTGTTTATCGCTTTGTTTTCTTCTTTGTATAAACTGCTTTCAACATTAATGGAAGATTTCCCAATTTCAATTTGGAATTGGGGGCAGACGTAGTCGTAGCGAGGACGATCGACGAACTGCCTGAACAAATATCGTGTTCTTGTCGCCTTTATCTTTTCATTTACGTTCTGTTCATATTTGGTCATAATTGCAAAATTGATTAACGATTCAAGTGTTAAAATTGTGAATTAAGGTTCTGCATAAACATCACAATTCACCACATCTTGAATCATCATCAATTTGAACATTATCACCAAGTGTTTGTCTTTTTGCTTATTCCATTATTACTGCATTGCAAACCAAAGTTTGTCAATTTAGAAGTTAATTGATTTTCAGCTGTGAAACGTATTGATTCGATAACATATCACTTCATCGTTAATCTCAATTATCTTGTGGTTTTGTCACATATACGACCCTTGCAATAACGGTCCGGAATAGACGCAAGTCGATTCAGAACCGCTTTCGCTTTAGTTAGAAATAATCCCGAAAAACTCTGTGAGATCTATTCACCCCCCCTCTAGATCCTCAGGCCAGCGTCTAACAATAACTTTTCGGTCGGTTTGTCACCTATATGCCTTCTTCTTGTGATATGTGCAACTCAGAAAAATCATTTTTCAATGACATATGGATGTCATTTCAAATGTTGTAACATTGTTCAGTATTAAAAACTTGGGAAAAAGAAAAAGCTGATAAGAAACGTGTATCTCTCCTGTAATGAATGGTTAACTGTTATTAATTATGATTTTATCTTCTTCCAAAAATGTTTTCCTTGACTGGAAGTCTGGAGCATCGTTACATACAAGGTTTTTGTTACACTCTAGGTAACTCTCCTTGTATTTAAAGGCTTCAAAACCTAATCAATCCTAAAAAATTGTGTTTCAACAATGAGAAAATCTTCTAAAGATTCTGGTGCTGAGAAGGATCATATGCTGAAATCCAATATGGATAAGGGAAGTGATCCAAAGAAGACTGGTTTCAACATAGCAATAGATGTTGGAACATCTACTAGAACATTCAGAATAGGGAAAGCATATGTGACAAAGATGAAATCCCTAAATAATAATCATGTCCTTATACATGATTCAGACTCAAATGCTGATGAAGACTAGGTTAATTTCATTAACTCATGAGGGAGATATGGATAGCTGTTATATGCTATCTTTCTACAGAAAAAAGAGGAAAAGAAAAATAAAATATAATAAAAGGGTCTGTTTGTTTGAGTGTCTTCTTTCCTCGTTGATTTTTGTATCTTTCTGTTAGTTTCTTTCTACTCTTGTTCAGTCAATTTTTGGCTAAAAAGGGAGAGAAAAGTGTCATTGAGTCTAGTCTTTAAGTTGAGGAATTCAACAATTTAGGAGGAGTTTGTCCTTGTTTGAGTCTTGAATTTTCCTGTATGAGTCTTGAGTCTGTTTCATTAGTGTGTTTCTTTTCTTTGCTTCTGCTGCTAAGTTTGTTTTCTTGTTGTGTCTACACAAAGTCGTGTAGGATGTTTTAACATCCTGATTGTGCCCTGCCCTTGTGTCTTATGGTCTGAGTTATGAGAATGGTTATGTCTTGTGCTTTGAGTTATGTGATCCTTCACATACAGAGTTCAAGATGATAAAGTGGATCTATGTCTGCGGAGGAGTATATCTCATCTTCTTCATTGATTGAGTTGTCCTCTATTATAACAGCTAGAAGCATGGCTAAAAGAATAGTAATTGGAAGAAATTAATAACTAGAAATTTCCCACATAAGATAGAAGGCCCATTCCACATCTTTATGAAAACAATTGACAACGAGAATAAGAATAGCAATAACCTAGGAAAAGCCTCAAGTTAAAAAAGGATTTAAATAAAAAATATTATTAAAAAATAGAACATTGTAAATCAAATTACGTGTGTTTGAACCGCCAGGATTTAAAACTAACGACTGTTTAAAACCGTTGCAACTAGAATTAAAAGAAACAATTCAAACTAAAATTTACTATAGATTACTTGCACTTTACGATAGTTTCAAACCATCACGATTGATAACGATAGTTGGAATAGCAACCCTAGCAATACACTCTGGCGAGGTTTTTGCGACAGTTACTCAACCGCCGCACCTTACAATTTGTGGTAGCCATGACCTTGTCAAAACTAACCGTCACAATTTATCAATTTTCTTGTAGTGGTATTCTTTACACTGTTTGGTATCACTGAAAATGAGAGGAAAGATTGACGAGGGAGAGAAAGTTTATGGAGAATCAGTCCCTCCCTGTTTGGCACTTTCATATAAAAAGAAGGAATGATTGTTTTTTGTGGGGTCCACACACAAAATACTTTCCTCTCAATTTTGGAAACAAAGTGTCACGCTGTCAATTTTATGAACAAAATACCATAAACACATGGTTGTTGTATTACATCCTTTAATAACTATAAAATATATTTATCAAGAAAATAGACAAATTAGGTCAAAACTAGGTCAAAACTCTTGTATCAATGAATTTGTGACCTCTAGACGATCACATTGGTATGGTCGCGAAGAATTTTTGCTGTGTTTTGGGCCCCTTTTGCTTTTAGCAGGTGTAATAGATAAGGATATTTTATAGCGCGTTTGCCAAAAGCGCTGTAAAAGAGTGTTGCAGATTTTTTTGGTGAGGAAGACGATGTGTGGCGCAATCTCATTGGCCCATTCAAACTGGGAAGCGCGCGCTTTGACTGAGTGTGCCTCTGGATCTAGTGTTTCTCATCCCATGGCAATACCACGTGCCTTCACCATCCATCCGTTGAATCGTATCAGCCTCTCATCAGACGAGCCAAAGCCTGCAAGTGTATCATAGACCCACGCGTGTTGCCACACTGAATCAAAAGTTAAGTTTTTTTAATTTTTTTTCTTTTTATTATACAAACTCGTTTTTTAATATATATATATATATATATATATATATATATATATTGTTTAATTATTTCATAAATACTTATAAATCTTTTAAAAATTCCTCTTTTAACATAATAGATAATTAAAATATTTATTTACCTATATTTGTTATTATTAAATAATTTTAACTATTTTAAATTAATTTAATTTATTTAGAACTGTTGGTTTAATAAATCATAAAATTTTATATACTAAGGCCATATATTTAATCGAAACTTGTTTTTTCACCGATTTAATTAATTAGGTTGAAAAACCAATAATTAATTAAATTGATTATTCATTCCGTTAATTCTATTTAATTCGTGCCCTAATCAGGGTTTACGAGGATCATTCCTACACTAAAAAATTTTCTTTCTGAAGTTTCAGGGTTAGCACCAGAGTTTCCTCCGACTACGAGCCATATCAGATCAAAGCTAAGTCCCTGATTCTTTTCTTTTAATTTAAATATTTATTTTTGCCTTTTAATTTAAATCTTTATTTTTGCCTTTTAAATTTAATTATTTCTTTTTGCCCTTCTGATTTAAAATTATGATTTTATATTCAACATCAATGAACTGGCCATACACTCACCCCTTTGTGTTATTTTCCTTTTTTTAAATTTTCAGGGTTAGCCAACCGTCAAAGCTCGATTAGTCGGTAACCCTAAAATTCAATCTATTTTATTTCTTCTTTAAATTATTACTTATGTCAAACCCTATTGGGGTTTAAGTTTATTGCTTTTCTTTTTTCCCCATCCCCATGGCTGATTATGTAATTGTTCCCTAGTTGTATTGTGTGGCCTTGAAGGCACTTAAAACTGTATATTTTATTTTCTGCCATGGTTAGTAATCCTAGGGAGTGGTAACCTCGAATTGAATTAGAATCACCTAATTACAAGATAAATTATTCTGAATCTGATCACGTGATTGTTGCACCCACGCACCTTTTATGGTACCCCTCTTGTTGCATGTTGCCTGTTGCCTTATGTTTTTCAGTGCAGAATAGCCAAGTCCCTCGAATACGAGGATACCTCAGCAATGTTGCCCTCAGTTCATCCAGATCATAAGTCCCTAATGATGCTGCCTTCGATTCGCTAATATGATCTCGTCCCTCGAAGTTGCCTACGAAGTGCTGAGGTATCCTCCGGTTGCCTAAAAGTAAATGGCTATTTTGATCCTTCCCCTAGACTACCTGCCCCTTCTATGGTAGGGACGGTCTTGTGGCGAACGATGATTCGACGACCCTTTAACCTCCAAATAAAAGGACTTCCCTACCCTCCTATGGTATGGATAGCCCTGAAAGGCTAAAAGAACATTTTTCATCTAACCAGGTAATTTTCCCCTACTTGCCTTGCTATGGCTTAAATCTTTTTCTTACACTTTTTCATAAACCTTCAAAAAGGCTACGCTCATTTTACGAGCTAAAGTCCTTATTTCTCTTCTTCTACATTTCTAAACCTTTGGTTTCAAAGAGCAAAGCAATTAAGAGCCCATGGAAAACCATGGATGCAAAGGGTGCCTTACACCTTCCCTTTGTATAAATTACCCCCCGAACTTAGTTTTTTATTTAAAAGGTTTTTCCTGTTCTTTTAGCCTTTCTGTTAATTTGGATAAATAAAAGTCGGTGGCGACTCTTGCTTACCGTGACATTTCAAATAAAGTCAGTTCACCGTATTACACCAGCCTTCTTAAAAATTGGTGCTTATGAGATTTCGTCAAACACCTTTGCATCAACACATTGGTGAATATAGAATAATGTTTTTTTTATCTTTCTTCTTTGATTCCTTAAAAATTGTTTGCTGAACACCATATTCAAATTCTTTTTTAACAACTAATATTATATCCATGGTAATTATAACACCATACAACTATGATTTTTGTGCATAAAATGGACTTGACTGGTTACGAATATAAATATGAATTCTTGCAATTTTTTAATTAATTTGATTAATGAGAAATATTTCTTTCGCATATATTTTTTTAAATATTATTTGCTACGACAAGAAACAAATAGTCACCACACATATTACTTTCGATGTTGGAACTACAATACATTAGATCCATGATTTTCGCATAAAACATACTTGACTTGTTGACCCACCAATAATAACAAGACAAATATACATTCTTGCATTTTTTAATATACAAGCTTCGTAACATTTAACACTACTCTTGTTCATATAAAAAATTATAATTACTAGAATATTTAGTTATTGTAATTTTTAAATGATTTTAAATAGTTTTTGCTAAATAATAATTCATTTTCTATTGATTTAAAACTCTTTTTATTAAATTAAGTTAATTTTATTGATTTTACATATGTACCCTCAAATAAAAAACATGTTACAAAAATTGTCATCTAAAAATGCAAAGTGTATTATAATTTGTACTCCCTCAGTTTTTTATTATAAGTTGTTTTAGACTTTTCACACAGTTTAAGAAAAATAATAATTGTTGTATGAAAATGAGAAATTATGAAGGTTTTTACAAAATTATCCTTCATTAATGACATGTGGAAGATAAATTTATATAATTGAAAGGAGAGAGAATAATAAATATTTAAGGATATAATAGAAAAAATAGCATTAATTATTCATTGGAATTGTAAAGCGACTTATATTTAAATACAAATTTTTTTTCCAAAACGACTTATAATAAAAAACGGAGGGAGTAACTAATAATGGAAAAATGAAAATAAATACATTGAATTTTGCCACTAAATATTTTAGGACAAAACAATAATCACATTTATAATAATACCTTGAAATGAAAAATTGAATATAAATTTTGTTGAAAAAATAATAATGACATTTTACTATAATACTATGTATCTAGTTTTACAAGATAAGATCTATTAATTTAGAAGCGACCAAAACGTAAGATTCATTCACTGATTTGGTAAATGGTAAACGGTTATTTTGGGATGAAGAATGAAGGGGAACTTTATGAATCTGGACATGCAGATCTAAAGTAAAAAAATAAAATTAATTAATTAAATAAAAACAACATTTTCATCATCTACATTCCATGTTTCATTCCATTTTCATGTTTTTTTGATATACAAGTGCAAATTGATTCGGTTTGTTTCTCACACTTCTCCAATCTGCAGTGAAAGGTACATTTTCTTGTAACAAATTTATTTAGTTTTTGAAAAATTGTTATAATTTGAATGATCCATTGTTATCTACTATCATCTTGTTATGTTATGTATAGATCCGGTTTGATTGTGATTTCCTATGATTTTTCGTATTTTCATGAATTCGATTTTGTTTTAGACTTATAATAACGATTTTTATTGCGCGAATTAATATGTAATTCTTTTTGATTTAAAATTATGAATAATGAAAGGTGAAAAAAAGTGTTGTACAAATAGAAAAGAAGTGTGACAAGGGTGAGTGAGGATGGAAGAGATTCCGGAGAGAACCGAACTGCGGAGAATTCAGCGAGAGCAAGAGAGGGAGAGGAGGCGGATACGGGATCGGCAGAGGAGGCAAGCGATGACGCAAGAACAAAGGGAAAGACACCTTGCGCGACGAAGAAGAAACTATCAACTTCGGAGACAAAGAGCGGCGAGTGCGAATGCAAATGCTAGTAATGTCAATGTTCCTTTCATTCCTCTTCCTCCTAATAATCCTCTTGGTCTAGAATCAAGTGCTGGTGAAGCTAGTACTAGTGATGAATTTCAAGGTGTGAATTCTTCTACTTCACTAGACCATAGAGTTCTTAGTCATGGTATTGGTATCCCTCATCAAGGACAAGAAACATTGAATTTGGGAACAAAGGTTTCTCATGGTGAGATATTAATATTGTTACATTGCTTTTTCTTTAAAAAAATTATTATACTAAATTTTACATGTTGATTGTTTTTTCTTTTAATGTTGTAATGTAAACAATAGGTTCATCTAACGTGGAAACTCTAGTTTATAAGCTAGATAACTCACCAAGGTTGCGTCTGAAACAAATTAGACATCTTGCAAGAAATCTTACAGATTTAGTGGTTGATTCTGCGGGTGGTACTAACCAGGTTGCAGTTGAATTGAAAACAAATGAAGATGTAACTATTGGTGATTCAAGTGAGTAATCCCTTCATGCTAAACTATAAACAAAATAATTTTTTCTATTAAATACTTTTGATAATATTAACATTAAAAATCATCTTTACATATTTTTAAATTTTAACTTTTTTTATAATTAGTCTTTGATATTATTATATTAAATTAGTTATCTATAATAGGATTTGTTATCACGGTTAATTTTTTAACTATAATCATCTTGCATACTAGTTATGTTTTAGTTCATGCTGTATTTTGTTTATGTACCAACCAAACTTTTGTTCCACAACCATATTCAAATGATTGTTTATTAAGGATGGGCAAGTTTGGATAGAATACTATGATACTAATACCTGTAATTAGAATTGACAAATGTACATGTTCGGACTATTTATGTATTTATTTTCTTAAGAATTTTACATCGGATAATATATTATATGAATACTGTTGAGAAAAAATAAGATTGAGCTAAGAAGTATTGAGAAATAAAGTTTGGGGAAGTTTCACATTGATTAGAAAAGTGAAGACTTGAGTATTTATAAGTGAGAACGCACAAATCTATCACTTTAAGGTTTTTGCTGAATGTGTGTTGTGTCTTTCGCAATGTATGTTGCTCATAAAGAAAGACCCTAATGTATAAATGCTCCCTCATGTTGACCCACAAATTGATGACCTATAAATGTCAACGGTGATACAAGTGTATATGGATGAAAGAGCTTCCTCTTAAGGGGAAGCATTGTGGATAGACTCACACTTAGAAGGAGTATTGAGAAAAATCAAGTGTAAATTAAGAAGTGTTAAGAAACAAAGTATGGGGAAGTCCCACATTGATTAGAGAAATGGAGGCTTGAGCATTTACAAGTGAGAGAGCCCACGCACTTATTATTTTAAGATTTTGAGTGAATATATAATGTGTATCTCATTACCTTAAAATTTTGGGTGAATATGTGGTGTGTCTCTCACAAAGAGTGTTACACAAATAGAAAATCTCCATTATAAAAGCAAGTGTGGGTTAAGAAGTGTTGAGAAACAAAGTGTGAGGAAATCACACATTGATTAGAGAAGTGGGGACTTGTGCATTTATAAGTGAGACAACTCACACACCTATTACCTTAAGATTTTGAGTGAATATATGTTATGTCTCTCATTATCTTAAGATTTAAGGTGAATATGTGGTATGTCTCACATAAAGAGTGTTACTCATATAGAAAAGCCCCAATGTAAAAGCAAGTAAGAGTTAAGAAGTGTTAAGAAATAAAGTGTGAGGAAGTCCCACATTGACTAGAGAAGTGGAGATTTAAGCATTTATATGTCTCTCATTACCTTAAGATTTAAGGTGAATATGTGGTGTGTCTTTCACAAGAAGTGTTACTCATATAGAAAAGCCCCAATGTATGTAAAAGCAAGTGTGAGTTAAGAAGTGTTGAGAAACAAAGTCTGGGGAAGTCCCACATTGATTAGGGAAGTGGAGACTTAAGTATTTATAAGTGAGAGAGCCTATACACCTATTACCTTAAGGTTTTTGGTGAATATGTGGTGTGTCTTTCACAAGGTGTGTTGCTCATAAAGAAATGTCCTAATGTAAAAATGTTCCCTCATGTTTGGTCATCTATTATCATATTTTTTACTATCAAATCACTCGCCATTTATATACACGTCTTAAATGTCCAGTTTTAGGTGTGAGAGTGTGTGTTAAAAGTCTCACTTAGGACAATATATCATCTAAATATGAATTTATTAGTGAAGGAAATTAGCACCTTACATATCAGTTTTGTAAAATATAGTTAGATCAAACTCTATTTCTAATAACCTTAAAAAAAATAGGGTGGGGTTTAATGTACTTAGTAGAGTGAGCGGGGCAGAAACCTTGTTTCACCCTAGCAGAGTGGACCTAGCAGACCCTACATTCCTTAAGCTTAAAAGTGGCATAAAGTCATGTCCACATTCGCTAAAGTTTGTAGAAAAATAAACGGGATGCAACAGATAAAGTGTAGGGTTCGTGACAACAACCTTGACTAAGCATCCAAAAAAATTTAGCCAAAGAAGATATATCTAACGGGTTCAATCCATTTTTTCATATATATATATATATATATATATATATATATATATATATATATATATATATATATATATATATATATATATATGGAGAACAAGTTTCATATTACGTGAGTATCTAAACGTTAAATCTGAATCTGTGTGACTTTCCTAAACTCTATAATACTAAATATCCGCACTCGCATTTGTTTACCGCACTTTAATAATAGGAAGAGAAAAAAGTAATTCCTCAAATTTTTATCTACTTTTTAAACAATTTTATTATATATGTCATTCAAGTCATTTATATATTTTAAAAGCTGCAAATCTTTTAGAGAAAATAATGAAACTTAAATAACATTTTTGCTAAATTTTCCTAATATTAAACATGGAGAGTTGATTATATTTTATTCATATTTTGGTCATCAAATATTTTTTTAAAATTTTGTTCAATAAGATATATTTTTTAGTTTATAGTTTATATCATATAAACATTTAAATTTGTTTGTAATGATTTTTTCATCACAAATTTATAACTTATTTTATTAAGTTACAGTTTATTTTCTAGACACTATTTCAAATAGTTTTTTTTTCTTATAGTTTATAGTTTATCATTTTTTCTTTCACTTTTATCCTTATTATTTTAACAAAAATCAACTTTTATCCTTTATAATTTATTTAAATTTAAAATAAAATAATTATGTATTTGTGAGATATTGGATCGAACTCTAGTATGGTCGAAGGGTAGCTTCTTGGTTCGACAGGATTAAGCATGAAGTCGAAGGTTGTTCACATGCTTGTGTCGAAGATGTTAGGGTTGTTAGCATGTTAAATTAGGTTTAGTCTTTAAACTCTAATTTGTTGAGTTAGCTTGATTATTAAGTTGGCTTGTGTAATGGGCCTTGTGGAAAAAGCTCATTAGTTAGTATGTTAGGTTTTATTATAAATAGAATACTAGTCTCTCATCGTTGTACACAGCAAATCCTAATTTAGGGTGAGAGAGATTATTTGTTATTCTTGTAAACTTGTAATCTTGTTTCCTAAGAGAAAGTAAAAGAATAACAGTTATAACCAATTCTCGTGTTCTCCTTCTTCCTTGTTCTTTATTCATCCCTTGTTTTATACTTTGTTCTTGACATTGAATTCACAACAAATTGGTGCGGTGAGCGTGGAGAAGATGCCTTCAACAAAGTATGAGATTGAAAATTTCACCGGAGTGAATGATTTCGGTCTGTGGCGCTTGAAGATGAAAGCTCTACTGGTTCAGCAGGGTTGCTTGGAAGTGTTGAAGAGAGAGGCAGCCATGAATGCAACATTAACGGCAGCGGAGAAGACGACTATGATCGAGAAAGCACACTGCGCAATTTTATTGAGTCTTGGTGATAGGGTTCTTAGGCAGGTATCAAATGAGACGACGACATCAGGGTTATGGACGAAACTTGAAAGTTTGTACATGACCAAATCAATGGTAAATTGACTCTACCTGAAGCAAGCTTTGTATTCATTCAAAATGATTGAAGATAAAGTGCTAGCTGAGCAGTTGGATATGCTCAACAAGCCGATTCTTGATCTTGAAAATATTGATGTGAAGATCGATGATGAAGATCAAGCGTTGTTACTATTGTGCATTTTGCCTCGATCACATGCTCACTTCAAAGAAACTCTCATGTATTGAAGGGAGTCCCTGACCTTTGATAAAGTTCAATCAGCCATGTATTATAAGGATTTGAACGAACGAAAGGAGCATAAACCTTTGACTGTTGGTGAAGGTTTGGCCGTTAAAGGAAAATTCTTGCGAAAGGATGGTAAGTTCGACAAGAAGAAAGGAAAAAGTCAGTAGAAGTCTTATAGTGGCGATGCATCTGGTATTTGATGCTATCATTGTAAGAAGGAGGGTCACACAAGAAAGGTGTGCCCTAAACGCCTGAAAGATCATGGAGGTAAGGATAATGGCAATGCAGCCATTGTTCAAGATGATTTCGAATCATCTGATGTCCTTGTGGTTTCGATAAGTGACTCTAAGAGGGAGTGGATTTTGGATTCAGGTTGCACTTGGCACATGACTCCAAACAAAGACTTGTTCGAGGAATTATGTGATCAAGATGGTGGATCAGTACTGCTGGGAAACAACAAAGCTTGCAAGATTGCAGGTGTTGGATCTGTGAGATTCAAGCTTCATGATCAGTCAATAAGGTTGTTGACTGATGACAGGTATGTTCTTAATTTAAAGAGAAATCTGTTTTCTCTTGGTGAATTAGACAAGAAAGGATATGTTTTCCAAGGAGAGAAAAGTATCCTAAGAGTCATGAAGGGGTCGAAGGAAGTCTTGAAAGGCGTGAAGAAACAAGGCTTGTATACCCTTGAGGGTGAAGTTGTAAGTGGTTCGACAAATGTTGCATCTACAAAACCTTTGTCGAAGACAAAAATCTGGCACCTGAGATTGGGCCATGTCAGTGAAAGGGGTCTGGTCAAATTAGGGAAACAAAATCTGCTTGGTGGAGACAAAGTCGAAAAGGTGAAGTTTTGTGAACCCCGTGTACTTGGAAAATCTTGCAGAGTGAAGTTCAACAAAGGCAAGCAAAGAAAACATGGATCCCTTGATGACATCCATGCTGATCTTCGGGGGTCTGCAAGGTGTCCATCACATTCAGGAGCGAGGTATTTCCTATCCATAGTAGATGATTATTCCAGAAAATTATGGGTATTCATCCAAAAGACTAAGGATGAAACTTTTGAGAATTTCAAAAGGTGGAACACTTTGGTCGAAAATCAGACTGGCAGAAAGGTCAAGAGGTTGAGAACCGATAATGGCTTTGAATTTTGCAATGAGGCGTTCGATAGTTTTTGTGCTGCCTCTAGTATTGCAAGGCACAAAACTACTGCAGGTACTCCACAGCAAAATGGTTTGGCTAAAAGGTTTAATCGAACTATTTTGGAGAGAGTTATATGCATGTTGACAAGTGCTGGGTTAAAGAAGGTGTTCTGGGATGAGACTGTTTCGACAGCAACATATCTGATAAACAGATGTCCTTAAACAGCGTTAGATATGAAGACACCTGAAGAAGTGTGGTCGGGACTCCACCAGATCTCGACAAACTGAGAGTATTTGGCTGCATAGCATATGCTCACATTAGGTAAGACAAGGTCGAACCTAGAGCTCTGAAATGCATGTTCAGGGGATACCCTAAAGGATTCAAAACTTATAGGCTATGGTTCTTAGATCCAGGTCACAGGAGGTGTATCACAAGTCAAGATGTAGTTTTCGATGAAGCTCGGATGGATTTTAAGAAAAATGATGATGTTGGTCGAAATGCAGAAACATTTGACGAATAGCTGGAACAGGTAGAGATTCCTGTTGAGATGGAGCATGTTGATGTTGAATTGCATATCCCTGATGAAGTCGAAGAAGAAGTAGAAGATGCCGAGGAAGCTGAGGAAGCTGTCGATGACTACCTATTATCGAGAGACAGGTCGAGAAGAGTCATCAAGCCACCTCATAGACTTGGGTATGCAGATCTTATAGCTTATGCCTTAATCTCTGCAAGTGAGGTTATAGTCGAAGAACCTAGAGACTATAAGGAAGTTATGAGGAGTCGAAATAAGACTGAATGGCTGAAGGTCATGGATGATGAGATGAAATATCTTCATGATAATCACACCTGGGAACTAATCAAGAAACCTGTTGGGGCAAGGTTAGTCAGCTGTAAATGGATTTTCAAAGTTAAGGACAAAGTCAAAGGAGTGACGTCGAAAAGATACAAGGCAAGGTTGGTCGCAAGTGGTTTCACTCAGAAAGAAGGTGTCGACTTCAATGATGTGTTTTCTCCTGTTGTGAAGCATAGGTCCATTCGAATGTTTCTTTCCATGGTGGCACAGTTCGACCTTGAACTGGAACAGATGGATGTGAAGACTGCGCTCTTGTATGGTGATCTAGATGAAACGATCCTGATGAGGCAACCTGAGGGGTATGTCGAAAAGGGGAAGGAAGATTATGTGTGCAAGCTAAAGAGATCTTTATATGGGCTGAAACAATCTCCTCGACAGTGGAATAGGAGATTCGACAAGTTCATGGCATGCATAAGTTTCATTAGAAGTCTGTTCGACCATTGTGTGTACTTCCAATTTCGACCTGGTAATTCATTTGTTATTTTGTTGCTTTATATGGATGATATTCTCATAGCAAGCAACAATGTTGAAGATGTAATCAGGGTGAAGGTTGAACTCAATACGAAGTTCGATATGAAGGATCTGGGAGCTGCTTCCAGGATTCTTGGAATTGACATTCGAAGAGATAGAAAGAAGTCAAAGTTATGCTTATCTCAAGAGGCATATCTACGAAAGATTCTCGAAAAGTTTGGTATGTCGAATTCGAAGCCAGTTGTGACTCCAACAAACCCTTAATTCAAGATGAGTATAGATCACTGTCCCAGTACTGATGTCGAAAGATCCTATATGAATAGCATCTCATATGCTAATATAATTGGTTCTTTGATGTATGTTATGATCTCTACTAGACCCGACATAGCATATGAAGTGAGTCTTGTAAGCAGGTACATGGCGAATCCTGGAAAGGCTCACTGGCAAGCACTGAAGTGGATTTGAAGGTACATAAATGAGTCTCTGAACAGGGTCCTAATTTATGATGGAACCTTAGGTGAAGATAGTAAAGTAGTAACCGAATGATATGTCAACTCTCATTATGCAGGTTGTATGGATTCCAGAAAATCTATTTATGGATATGTTTTCACTATGTTTAGCACTGCAATTAGTTGGAAAGCAACACTTCAGAAGGTTGTTGCTCTATCAACCACTGAAGTGGAGTATATTGATCTAACTGAAGTTGTGAAAGAAGCATTGTGGCTTGAAGGTTTTGCTAAGGAGATGAAACTTCAAGGTCAAGATATCACTGTTAAATGTGATAGTCAAAGTGCAATACACCTGTCGAAGAACTCAGCATATCATGAGCAAACTAAGCACATCGATGTGAGGTTGCATTTCGTCAGAGGAGTAATCGAGCGTGGAGAAGTCCAAATGCTGAAGGTTTCTACAGATCACAATTCTGCTGATATGATCACCAAGTCATTGACGAGTTGCAAGTTTTTCCACTGTATGCAGTTAATAAAGTTGCATGAAGAAAGCTAGTTTGTTCCCTAGGTGTTGTAGAGTTAGATCCAAGGTGGAGATTTGTGAGATATTGGATCGAACTCTTGGTTCGACAGGATTAAGCATGAAGTCGAAGGTTGTTCACATGTTGGTGTCGAAGATGCTAGGATTGTTAGCATGTTAAATTAGGTTTAGTTTTTAAACCCTAATTTGTTTAGTTAGCTTGTTTATTAAGTTGGCTTGTGTAATGGGCCTTGTGGAAAAAGCCTATTAGTTAGTATGTTAGGTTTTATTATAAATAGCATACTAGTCTCTCATCATTTTACACAGCAAATCTTAATTTAGGGTGAGAGAGGTTATTTGTTATTCTTGTTAACTTGTAATCTTGTTTCCTAAGAGAAAGTAAAAGAATAGCGGTTATAACTAATTCTTGTGTTTTTTTTCTTTCTTGTTCTTTATTCATCTTTTGTTTTATACTTTGTTCTTGGCATTGACTTCACAACGGTATTAAATATATTTTATGTCATTTTACATATATAAATTAGTTAAACGGTTAATTTACCAAACATTTCAATTAACTTATCAACTATCAATCATCAATTATCATCTATAAGTGAAACAACAGTCATCAACTATCTGTTATTTTAAAATGCATTTAAGTTTTAAATAAATTTATTGATAAGTATAAAACTTTAGAATACTGAATAATTATGAGTTATTATTATTTATAATTAGTTTGAATGTTTTTAAATTTTTCAGGTACCAAGGCAAAATCCTTGCGTTTGAACTCAGTGAAGCGTCTTGCTAGATCAGTTAATAGTCTGCCCAAAGAGACTGAAATTCAGAAAGACAACAATTTGTCTTCAGAAGGAGTTCAATTACAAGATAATGAAAGCTCTATGGTCACTGATTAAAGAGAAAGTGAGGGGCTCATTCAAAGCTATTTTTTAAAAGAGGTGCATAAATAAATATTAAAGTATACATTACATTGGAGATATTAAAGAAACCTGGTTTGGGAATTTTTTTTTTTTTTTTGTTTATTTTTTAAATAACAAAGATATCTCCTTTTTTGTTCTATAAAAAAATTATCTACTTTGTTCAATAAAAAACTATCATTGTTTTGTTTGATTTTAAAGATAAAAAACTATCATTGTTTTGTTTGATTTTAAAGATTTATATATGTGACTCTTAATTAAAAATGAAATAGAAAAATAAAAGTATATATTATCTAAAAAAATATTAGATTGGTTTTTGGGAGTTTGAACAGTAAGGGGAGGAAGTGATTTGGAAGTGAAAAAATGGAAGAATTAAGTTTAGACGGAAATGGTTTAACGGATTTATTTTTATTCAAAAACTAAAATCTCATAATTTGAGAAACTAATATGTTTGGGAGTTTTGAGGGGAATGGAGGGGATGAGGATTTTGAAAAAAATAGAAGAATTGAGTGGAAAGAATTGAATGATTTTGATTTAGAGGGTTTTAGATAGTTTGATTTTATTCATAACACCAAAAATCTCATAATATGAAGAACTCAAAATTTGTATTGCATGAGGGCTTTGGAGAGTTTTGGAGGGCTTACATAAATTTTCAAAATATCATTTTTATTGTTATAGTATTCGAAAATTAAAAGTATAGTAAATCTACACTCTTTTATCATTCTATACAAAATTATTTTTTCTTGTTTTTATGTAAAGTTTATTATCATTTACTTTTTTAATTTTTAGAAAATAAGGGATAGTTTTTATCTTGAATTTGAATGTAAAGGACACACAACATTTATACTAGTTCCCTTTATCAACCAATGGTACATCTAATTCTCCATTCCTTAGAAGATTTTCTAATATGGTTAGATCTTTGTACAACTCTTCAACAAGACTTTCTTACAATCTTCCAAACTACACACTCAATGAAAGAACCATGCTTTCTTTACAATATCTTATCACATCACACTTAGTGATTAAGATACAACAAACACTTTGAATAACTTTTCATAAATTTGGTCTTGCCTTGAATACAAGTTCAATCCTTTGATCTTCTCTTTCACAAAGTAACAACCCAAACTAATGTATTTCAAGTGCTCTGAATGAATGAAGAAACTTTTGAATAATATGAAACTGGTGCAGAAAGTTTCAACTTTAAAAAAAATGGATGAACACTTTGAAAGTTTGTTTGAATTGATAAGAAAATAAATTTTTGAAAAGAGATAAGTTGTGTCTCTGGTGCAAAGATACTTATATACATCCTAAAACACCCCCGTTGAGATTTATTAGAGAATAAGGAACAAAGATGTTTCTCTAGAAAGTAATTGTAAGCTTGAAAGCTAAAAGCTTGCAAAAACTTCTCAATACTTAACTCACTCTATTTATAAGTAACAGAAGCCGAAAGATCACGACCAACTATGGGAAGAAATTACAAGATCGACAATTATATTTTCGCTCATGGATATATGCCAACTTGGGTGCACTCAAGTACTCTGTAAAATGCGTCATGCCCTAGCTGGTTGTAAGAACAAGATTTGGTTCTACATCTGGACTTTAGGTTTGATGATAAAAAATACATTGTTTCTTAGAGAACAATTTTGTACCCTAATGGTTTTTGTCTAGTGTGTAGCTTTTGCGAACAAGTTCTGACTCTGATCAAGTGATGTGTGACGTCATTAATTTTTGAACTCAACACACTCTGACTCTAAAGAGATAACAAAGTGTGATTTACAAAGAAAACTCAAGTTCTAGAATGCTCTTTAACAATGCTTTTGAAAGAATGCTCATCAAATGGATTTTGACTCTGACTCTGATAAATGAGCTTCTGGTGTTTCTCAAGCTCTGACTTTCTGCACAACACAAGTTATGAAGATTCTGAAGACCAGGTTCTGAAGAATCTGAAGACAGGGTTTTGAAGAACAAGTTATGAAGACTCTAAAGACAAGGTTCTGAAGAATCTCTTTCAGCCTTTGATCCTTCTAAACATGATTCATCAACACGCATTTTGAAGCCTATGAAGATTAGAAGATAAGGTCAAAAAGGTTTTACATGAGAAAATAGTACATGGTATAAGATCAAATATTCCTTCCACTACTGTGATTTTGTGGAGAATGGACATTACTATAGTACCATTTTGTCTCTCATTTTCTGTTGCTCGTTGCACAAGGATGCAGCTAAGAAATTATTGAATTCCATCTTCACCCTTCAACGGAACTTTCTATGCATATATAAAGAATACTTAGAAGAATGAAAATAAAGAACTTTTACACAACATTCACTTGAACAAAACGTTGAAACTCTAGGTGATAGAAAAGCATAAAACAAGGAACTTTCGTTCATATAATTGCTCTCAAACACTTTTGTGTTATTCATTGTATTTCAATTTGTGTAATATGCTTTATAGAAGCATCTTTGTAAAAACACCTTTTGTATATCAACGTTTGAATTGATATTGTTCCTTGAGAGACTAGGGTATAGTCAGAATTCTCAAGAAGACATTGACAGTAGGTCTTTGTGGTTGTAATCAGTTTGGCTATAGTGGATTAAGTCCTTGTGATAAGGCAAAATCACTTTGGCGGATAGACTATAGGTAGGTTCGTTCATAGTGAACCAGGATAAAAATATTATGTTCATTATTTTTATTCTAAGTTATTTGTTTGTTTGTCTTGATTGGTAAAAAGTTTTCATTCTTGAAACCCAATTGAAACTCTCTCTTTCTTGTGTTTCCTTAACCTTCAATTGGAATCAGATCTTTGGTTCTAGTATTAATTGATATCAAACACTTCACTGTGTCAGATAAAGATCTTGACATTTTTGTTGAAACACAATGGTAGGAGTCAACCCACCAGCCGCACCGTTGTTAATGAAAGAGGTCCCTATAGTGTCAAACCTCAACTTTTTGATGGAGAAAATTTTGATTATTAGAAATACATAATAGAAAGTTTCTTTCTTGGCCATGATGTAGATCGATGGGATATGGTAGTAAATGTCTACCTAAGAAGGGTGATGATTGAGCAACAAAAGAAAGACTACAAGAATCTTCACAAGGCTAGAACCATTATGTTGAATGCTATTTCTTACACGGAATATGAAAATATTACAAACAGAGATACAACCAATACAATATTTGACTCACTAAGAATGACTCATGAAGAAAATGCTCAAGTGAAAGAAACCAAGGGGCTTGCCTTGATAGATAAGTACGAAGCCTTCAAAATGGAGGATGGTGAAACTGTTGAGAACATGTTCTCAAGGTTTCATACTCTAGTTGCAAGGCTGAAGGTTATGAAAAAAGTTTGCTCTACTACAAATCATGTTAAGAAGATTATTAGAAGCTTACCCAAGAGATGGAGGCCTATGGTAACTACACTTAAATTGTCTAAGGATCTGAACAACGCTACTCTTGAGGAACTTGTTAGTTCTTTGAGAATTCATGAGATAGATCTTGAAGAAGATGAGCCTTATAGAAAAGGAAATTTTGTGGCTCTTAAATCTATGGGAAAGTATAAAAAGACTAAATTCTTTAAAGATGAAGAGGAAGAAAAATTTGAAAAATATTATGAAGAAGAGTTATCTCTTCTCTCTAGAAGGGTTAACCAACTCTGGAAGAAAATACAAGGCAAGTTCAAAGGATCAAGAAGGACAGGTGGTCGCTTTGAATCTACTTCTTGATAGAATAAGTATGGTGCTAGCAAATACATTACAAGCTTTGAATGCAAAGAGCCAGGTCACTACAAGAATGATGTCCCAAGCTTCAAAAAGACAAACCCAAGAAGAAAGTCTTCAGAGGGAAGAATAAAGGACTGAAGGCTACCTAGGACGATTCGAATTCTTTAGAAGATGACTCTAAGGAAGAGCAAGCAAATGCAGCACTGATGGCAAGCATAAAGGCATTTGATGAAAATACTGCATCAAAATCTGAATCTGAGTCAGATTTTGAAGAGGTGTTTCCTGACCTATCTTGTTCTAAATTAGAATTATGCTTATTTGAAATTCGGAAAAATATCAGAAGCTTTATAACATATACAAGGATCTGAAGCAAGTCCATGTATTTGAATGTGAAGCTCATAATAAGCTAAATAAATAATTCTCCATTTTAAATGAAGAAAATTTTATTCTTAAGAATGACAACTCTACGCTTAAAAGTAAGAGTTCTAAACTTGAGGAAGAAATTCTCTAAGAAGCTTCTGTGGATTCAGATATGTCGTAAATAAGTATGACACATCTTTTCAGACATTTATGACTAAAAACATAGATAGAAGAAAAATGGCTTCAATGATATATGGAGTTAGCAGAAACAGAACAAAAGGTCTTGGTTATGTGCCTAAAGAAAAACTTATTCTCAAACATAAGGCAAAACTAAAAGCTCTCCATACATGTTTCCACTATGCATATATGCATGATTATTTTGCACCTAAACCCAAGTTTCATAAATGAAGAACTTATATGCAGATTTATTTAGAAAAAGTAAAAAACTTCGCACAAAGGTTCCGCTGGGCATACCAATTTGTTTACTGAAAATTTTGATAAATAGAGACAAGTTTGATTTCAGTTAAGGGATTAAACTCAAAAAGATCCCAGGACGAATTGTGTAAAAATCATAAATTTGAAATATATTTGACAATGAATGTCAAAATTAAAAGAAAAGATTGAATGTAATAAATGCAAAAAAATAAACAAAAATTGAATTCATAAATGGAACACAAATGAATACATTGATTCAAATCCTTCGTTTCTTGCTATAACTTGGATACTTTGAGTATATAGAATTTGTGTAAAATTGTAAACCTCTAATCCTACAAGCACTGACTACTTATATACTAGTTCTAACCTAATCGTCACCAATGGCCGACTAAGCAATGGCCAGGACGTCTTCATTTCCATGCGTCCTTAATCTCCAATAAACTTCCACGTGTCCCTAGTAACTGACTGATCTTATCCATTTCCCATTTCTTCGATAATATTAATATCTGCAGTGGTAACATCAACTAAAAGCTTTTAAATTTCCCTAAGTCCCACAATTCGAACATTTTATCTTTGCATCGACCTGCCAATGAGATTCATGTAAATGCAAGCTTCTCAAGCATAGTGTGTTTTGATGAAGACAATATGGACATCAAGCTTTTATAAAGGATGTGCAAAAAGAATTTCAAGTATCAAGCAAAAATACATCATTTCAAAGTCTTGAAGAATTTGTGAAGATTCAAGGATCAAGCTAAAATGTCAAAGGTATAAACAATACTCACTTTGACATATAATTGTTCACAAATATATTTTCATGCATATCATAATCATACTACAAAGTGTCATCCCTCAAAAGTTCATTTAAAACCTTTTTCATAGTTAAAATTCAAAATAAAGGTTTTAGGAACCGGGTTGTCCCTATGGGGGAACCGGTTCCCAGCATTCTCTATTTTCAGCATTCTGTGGTTTACTATGGGGAACCGGGTTGTCCCTATGCAGGAACCGGTTCCCACGTTCAAAATTCAAATTTTCTGCTGTAACGTTCAGAAGGAACCGGGTTGTCCCAGGCAGGAACCGGTTCCTACTGAACCAGTGTGTTTTTTCATTGCATGATCTTATTCAAACGAATTCTTTTTCATACCACTTGATCATTGCATTGTTTCATGGTAAAATAACCATTCAAAGAGGTGTTTAACACACTATAAATTCTACATATTTCAAAATCATTATTCACCTTCTTCATTAACAATTCATACTCATAAATTTCATTATTTCCAAGTGTCCACAAACCAGAATTTTTATATGAAACTTTCTACACACATTTTCATAGAGAATTCATTCAAAGTTTCATGCATACATTATTGTGAACACTTATATTCAGTTTGAGAATTGTTTATTTGAAGAAGAAGATCAATCCAAGATTGATAGTGCTATACAAACTTCATCTAAATCTCTTGTAAAAGTTCAAAGAAAATTATCTCCTTACTATCCAGGATTGTTGGAAGTAAGTGGTGTGTTTGAAGAGGATTGTTCTTCATTCACATTAGTGTTGATTGATCTTAAAGGTGTTAAGAACCTTTGATCACCCTATAGGTTAGATAGTAGGCATAGGCTTGTACAATAATTCTAACTATAGTGAAATCTCTTTCGTGTTTGAAAGGGGACTGGAGTACTCTCGGATTGTGAGGGGAACCAGTATATATCGTTGCGTTCTTTACTTTTCCGCACTTTACTGCATTCATCACCATTACCAAAGAAAAGAAAAGAACCTTACAAAAACCTTCAAACACTTAACCAAAAATTATTAGAAGTATTCTCATAAAACCGATTAAATTTTTGAAAACCTAATTCACCCCCCCTCTTAGGCGCACTCTTATACTTACATTTGGCATCAGAGCAAGTTATAGGTAACTTGTTCCTAAAGATCCAGAATGGCTTCCGCAAATCAAAGACCGGTTTTCAAAGATGGTGGTTCTAACAACAAGCCTCCATTGTTTTGTGGTGAATATTTTGACTTTTGGAAAATCCAAATGAAGGCTCATCTAGAAGCACAAGGAGAAGAAGTTTGGGAGGCTGTCCTACAAGGTCCTCATGTTCCTACAACAGTCGTTAATGGTGTTGGATCGGAGAAACCTAAAGCGTCATGGGATGATAATGATAGAAAAAGGGTTCTTGCTGACAAAAAGGCGATCAGTCTTCTTCATGGTGCTCTTAGTATGGATGAATTCTTCCGAATATCAACATGTACAACATCAAAGGAAATTTGGGATACTCTTGTAGAAACTCATGAAGGTACCGCTGAAGTTAAAAGATCAAGATTGAATACTTTAAGCCAAGAGTACGAACTGTTTAGAATGAAGCCCGGAGAAACTATTCTCGATTTGCAAAAACGATTCGTACATTTGACAAATCACTTGAAAGCACTTGGTAAGACTCTTACTACCGAAGAACTTAATCTTAAAGTGCTCAGATCTTTGACAAGGGAGTGGCAACCAAAAGTGACGGCGATATCCGAAAAGAAGAATTTATCAAAACTTACTTCCGCAACATTATTTGGAAAACTTCAAGAATATGAGACAGAACTTGGAAGATTGGAAAAGCATGAGAACTTAGAGAAGAAATCCAAAGGCATTGCATTAAAAGTAGATTCAATAGAAAGCAAAATGAAAGATGCATCGGATGAAGATGAAAACTTCTTGCTTCTTGTAAAAAGGTTAGGCAAATTTTTTGGTAATAAAAATAATATTGATAATACTAACTATGTCAAAAGAAAGAAATTCTCAAAGCATAAAGATAAGGAAGCATCCACTTCATCACAAGAAGTTACATGCTATGAATGTGGGAAACAAGGACACATAAAGCCGGAATGTCCAAAGCTTTCGAAGAAGAATGTATTCAAAGGCAAAAGGGAGTTCAAAAATAAAAAGGCCTACATAGCATGGGAAGATAATGAAGTAAGTTCCTCATCGGACTCCGATAGTGACGAAAGTGCAAACCTAGCACTAATGGCATCACACCACTCCGACGATGAAGAAGGCGAGGTTTGCTTGAAGACCACTTCAAACCTATGGTATCTAGATAGTGGTTGTTCAAAGCATATGACGGGTGACCTAAACCAATTTTCAGATCTAAGGTTAAAGGCCAAGGGTTTTGTCACTTATGGAGACAACAATAAGGGAAGAATTCTTGGCAAAGGCAAAGTTGGTGCACCACCTTTCACATCCATTGAAGATGTTCTTTATGTTGAAGGACTAAAGCATAATCTTCTAAGCATTAGCCAACTTTGTGACAAGGGCTTCAAGATCAAATTCACTAAGGAAGAATGCTTGATCATCGATGAAGTCACCAATGAGGTAAAACTCAAAGGTACAAGAATTAATAACATTTTTATGATTTCTTTAAATGATTTATCTTTGAAAGTAAAATGTCTTTTGGTAAACAATAATGAATCATGGTTATGGCATAAAAGAGCAGCCCATATTCATATGGATCATTTAAATAAGTTAACCAAACATGATCTTGTCATTGGCTTACCTAAGATAAAGTTTGTCAAAGATAAACTATGTGATGCTTGTCAAAAGGGAAAGCAAACCAAATCGTCTTTCAAACCAAAGAATGTGGTGACTACAACAAGACCACTTCAATTGTTGCATATGGATTTATTTGGTCCATCAAGGACAAGAAGCTTCGGAGGTAATGTATACGCTTTAGTTATTGTTGATGATTATTCTAGATATTCTTGGACTTTGTTTCTTGTGCAGAAAAGTGATGCTTTTAGAGCCTTTAAGAAGTATGCAAAACAAATCCAAAATGAAAAATCATTAAAGATTGTATCCATAAGAAGTGATCATGGTGGAGAATTTCAAAATGCATCGTTTGAAGAATTTTGTGAAGAACATAGTATCTCTCATAATTTTTCAGCACCAAGAACTCCACAACAAAATGGAGTAGTTGAAAGGAAAAATAGGTTTCTAGTGGAACTTGCAAGAACAATGCTTAGTGATGCAAATCTTCCTAAATATTTTTGGGCGGATGCGGTTAGTACGGCATGTTATGTTGGAAATCGAGTAATCATTAGACCTATCTTAAAGAAGACTCCATATGAACTCTTCAAAGGAAGAAAGCCAAACATTGCTCACTTTCACATTTTTGGATGCAAGTGCTTTGTTCTAAACAATGACAAAGACAATCTTGGTAAGTTTGATGAGAAATCCGACGAAGGTATATTTCTTGGTTATTCTCTTTCTAGTAAAGCATATAGAATTTATAATAAAAGAACTTTAACTATTGAAGAATCCATGCATGTATCTTTTGATGAGACTAACACTTCCAAAGAGGAAATAGTTGTTTGTGATGATGATGATCCTTTAGATTTACCCCCGGAAGAACCTTCAAATGATACAATTGTGAAGGCACCGGAAGAACTTTCAAATGATATAATTGTGAAGGCACCGGAAGTACAACAAGAAAGTGTTCAACAAGAGAGTGTACAACAAGAATCAAACATCAATGATCTACCAAAAGAATGGAGAACTCATAGAGATCATCCTATTGATAAAGTTATTGGTGATATTAGTCAAGGAGTTGCAACAAGATTAAATCTCAAAGATGCTTGCTTACACATGGCTTTTGTTTCTCAAATTGAACCTTCCAAAGTTGATGAAGCCTTAGGAGACGATCAATGGATAAATGCAATGCAAGAAGAATTAAATCAATTCGAAAGAAATCAAGTTTGGGAACTTGTTCCTAGACCAAGTAACAAACACATCATAGGTACTCGATGGGTGTTTAAGAACAAGCTTGATGAGAATGGTATAATTGTTCGAAACAAAGCAAGATTGGTGGCCCAAGGTTACAATCAAGGAGAAGGAATCGACTTTGAAGAAACATTTGCTCCGGTTGCAAGGTTAGAAGCTATTCTTCTTTTACTTGCTTATGCATGTTCATTAAATTTTCAGCTTTATCAAATGGACGTCAAGAGCGCATTCTTGAATGGCTACATCAATGAAGAAGTCTATGTCAAACAACCCCCGGGATTTGAAGACTTCAAGAATCCTTCACATGTCTTTAAGTTGAGAAAGGCTCTTTATGGATTAAAGCAAGCACCTAGAGCATGGTATGATAGACTTAGCAATTTTTTGTGTGAAAAAGGTTTCGAAAAGGGTAAGGTTGATAAAACTTTGTTCATTAAGAAAATCAAGAGTAACACTTTATTGGTTCAAGTCTATGTTGATGATATCATTTTTGGATCGACTAACAAAGAAATGTGTGAGGAATTCTCATTGATGATGCAAGGAGAATTCGAGATGTCTATGATGGGAAAGATGAACTACTTTCTTGGACTACAAATTAAGCAACTCAAAGATGGAATCTTTATCAATCAATCCAAATATTGTAAAGAACTATTAAAGAAGTTTGATATGGACAATTGTAAAGCAATGAATACTCCAATGGGCTCCGGTACATATGTTGATCAAGATGAATCCGGTACTCCAATTGATATTACCAAGTATCGAGGTATGATTGGTTCTTTATTGTATTTGACGACAAGCCGTCCTGACATAATGTTTAGTGTTTGTCTTTGTGCTCGCTTTCAAGCAAATCCAAAGGAATCACATCTTATGGCGGTTAAAAGGATCATGAAGTATCTCAAAGGAACAACCAACGTTGGCCTATGGTATCCTAAAGGTAGTGTTTGCAATTTAATTGGTTATTCTGACGCGGATTATGCAGGATGTAAAACTGATCGTAAAAGCACAAGTGGTACTTGTCACATTCTTGGAAATGCATTAGTATCATGGGCTTGTAAAAAGAAAGCATGTGTTGCTCTTAGTACGGCCGAAGCAGAATACATAGCAGCGGGTAGTTGTTGTGCACAAATTCTTTGGCTTAAGCAACAACTTTGTGACTACGGACTTGATCTCGGATGTATTCCTCTTCGATGCGACAATACAAGTGCTATAAATATTACAAAGAATCCGGTCATGCATTCAAGAACCAAACACATAGACATTCGACATCATTTTCTTCGCGATCATGTGCTTAAAGGAGATGTTGAAGTCACTTTTGTGGATACTCATAATCAACTTGCGGATATCTTCACCAAGCCTCTCCCAAAAGAATCGTTTTACAAAATTCGACGAGAGCTTGGAATTTTAGACGAAGGAGATGTTTAAAATTTATTCGTCATTCTCAAACATCAAAGGTACACATTTATAAAAAAAAATTTAAGTTAAAAAGTACCTTATAAATGTTCATTCATTATGACTTGGTAAATATGTATGATATGTATGCTTTATATTTCATAAAATAAAAGATTTTGGAAATTTTCAGTCCAGGAACCGGTTCCCATGTAGGGACGAACCGGTTCCCCATACTAATTTCCAGAGGCGTGTTTTCTTTGTGTCTCAGGAACCGGTTCCCATGTAGGGACGAACCGGTTCCCACGTACATTTTCCAGTTTTTTGCTTATCTTGTAGCTGTTTCGAAAATGTTGTGTGGCTAGTATTGTTTTGTATATTTTCTCTTTTATATCTTATTTTTATTTAATACACATTATATCACTTTACACCACACATTTACACTCATTCAACATTCAACATTCATCTTCATCTTCTTCAACCTTCCACCTCCATTGTCAACCCAATTCAAAGCTCCACTATCTTACCATAACTATCAAAATTAAATACCCACTACCTCTATACACTATATAATCCTCCACTCTTTCACACAATTCACTCAAATCCTTCTCCACTCACCAAATCCTAAAACCTCAACTTAAACCCTAACTTTCAACTCCTTTCAACAATGGCACCCAAAGTTTCAAGAAGTGCAAAGGGAAAGAACAAAATGGGAGAGACAAGTGAAGATCCTCAAGAGATCCAACCAACGGTCAAGAGTCGGAGACTCACATTCAACATCCGGAGTCGAAAACTCCTTGCGGCAAAATACGGTAAACTACCCGATTTCCCTAATCATATCTTCAATTTTCCGGGTAGACTAGCTAATGCAGGGGTAGCTAATTTTGTGCTTGACCATGGTGATTATTATCCGGATTTGGTTAGAGAGTTTTACCACAATCTTAGGATAGTAACCGATGAATTTGATGATTTCACATTATTGTCAAAAGTTTCAAATAAGGAAATATGCTTAGATGTTGAGGAATTTGGAAGAGTGTTAGGAATTCCATCTCAAGGCTTAGTGCTCCTTCAAGGTAACATACCGGAGGATTGGCAACCGTATAGTAAGATTGATGTTTTTGTGGATATGTGCCGACCAACTCAACGCGAGTCAGTTCGCCAACAGCTTGCTATCAAGTTTAACATGTTCGGTTCAAGCTTATCGGTGAGTGATAGGATGCTCCATCTTATCATTGCTTATGTTTTATTTCCAAAGAATTCTAACCATTCCAGGGTCAATGAGTTCGAGTTGATGGTTTTGCTTGCTCTAAGGCGGGGCATTGAAGTCAATTGGGCGCTTTCAATTATGCGCCACATGCAGCTTATGGCTTCCCTTAAAGGAGGCTTACCTTATGCAAGGGCCATCTCTCATATTGTTCGGAATGCTGGTGTTCTCCTCCAACAGGAACCAAAGAAAAATATGGATGAACAAGAGTGTGCTATCACCACCGCTACCGCTCTTAAAAATACAGGAATAGTTACGGATCGTGAAGGTAGATTCGTTTACAAAGTTGATTTTCAGCCAGCCATGCCACAAGATCCTCAACGTCCCGAAGGTGGATACACAATGGATATGATGTTTGCCAAGCTTTGTTCTATTCAAACATCCATTGATAACAACAAGAGGGAGAATAACTATGAGCATAACCTTATGAGAAGACAAATGCGGGAAATTCAACGGACTCAAAGGCGTATCTTAGCTCATTATGAGGGAGAGGAAGGAAGTGATGAAGAAGAAGAAGAACAAGAGGATGATGATGAAGAACACATGGATGAAAGTGACTAAATTATGTGCTTTAATTTCTTTGTAATGTTTTCTTTCTATTATTCGTATTTTACTTATGTTTTCTAGACAATGTTCCATTTATGTTCGTGATGTTTAGGACTATTTATGTTTGTGTGTTGTAATCGTAAAAAACTACGTTTCGTATCGTTTAAATTTATGTTTGTGTTGAATTTATGTTTGTGTTATTTTTCATATACTTTTTATCTTTTTCCCCATCCTTTTTGATAATAACAAAGGGGGAGAAGAATATGCATGTGTTTTTGTTGGTGTTTTTGTTTCAAAGAAAAATGCAGGCCATTGTTAAAATTATCAAATGAAACTCATCACCATAAATCAAGGAATCATGGATTATCATGGATTTAGGGGGAGTCTCTAACATAGGGGGATCCTTGCAATGTTCAACATAAACACAAAGCACAAAAACAATTTTTTCAAAACATTTTCAAGACTTGGTTGTCATCATCAAAAAGGGGGAGAATGTAAATGCAAGCTTCTCAAGCATAGTGTGTTTTGATGAAGACAATATGGACATCAAGCTTTTATAAAGGATGTGCAAAAAGAATTTCAAGTATCAAGCAAAAATACATCATTTCAAAGTCTTGAAGAATTTGTGAAGATTCAAGGATCAAGCTAAAATGTCAAAGGTATAAACAATACTCACTTTGACATATAATTGTTCACAAATATATTTTCATGCATATCATAATCATACTACAAAGTGTCATCCCTCAAAAGTTCATTTAAAACCTTTTTCATAGTTAAAATTCAAAATAAAGGTTTTAGGAACCGGGTTGTCCCTATGGGGGAACCGGTTCCCAGCATTCTCTATTTTCAGCATTCTGTGGTTTACTATGGGGAACCGGGTTGTCCCTATGCAGGAACCGGTTCCCACGTTCAAAATTCAAATTTTCTGCTGTAACGTTCAGCAGGAACCGGGTTGTCCCAGGCAGGAACCGGTTCCTACTGAACCAGTGTGTTTTTTCATTGCATGATCTTATTCAAACGAATTCTTTTTCATACCACTTGATCATTGCATTGTTTCATGGAAAAATAACCATTCAAAGAGGTGTTTAACACACTATAAATTCTACATATTTCAAAATCATTATTCACCTTCTTCATTAACAATTCATACTCATAAATTTCATTATTTCCAAGTGTCCACAAACCAGAATTTTTATATGAAACTTTCTACACACATTTTCATAGAGAATTCATTCAAAGTTTCATGCATACATTATTGTGAACACTTATATTCAGTTTGAGAATTGTTTATTTGAAGAAGAAGATCAATCCAAGATTGATAGTGCTATACAAACTTCATCTAAATCTCTTGTAAAAGTTCAAAGAAAATTATCTCCTTACTATCCAGGATTGTTGGAAGTAAGTGGTGTGTTTGAAGAGGATTGTTCTTCATTCACATTAGTGTTGATTGATCTTAAAGGTGTTAAGAACCTTTGATCACCCTATAGGTTAGATAGTAGGCATAGGCTTGTACAATAATTCTAACTATAGTGAAATCTCTTTCGTGTTTGAAAGGGGACTGGAGTACTCTCGGATTGTGAGGGGAACCAGTATATATCGTTCCGTTCTTTACTTTTCCGCACTTTATTGCATTCATCACCATTACCAAAGAAAAGAAAAGAACCTTACAAAAACCTTCAAACACTTAACCAAAAATTATTAGAAGTATTCTCATAAAACCGATTAAATTTTTGAAAACCTAATTCACCCCCCCTCTTAGGCGCACTCTTATACTTACAATTCATACTTTGACCGACTTTCCAATGCATGTTTCGATCATATACAACTCAAACACAAAAGTCTTTTAGGCAAAAATGACCAATTTCGACTAGAGTATAACTCAAGTTAATTTGTCACCATTGGGATTCGTCTTAAAACCTCTCATCCAGGTTGTGCGAAAATATGAGGTAACAATTACCTCCAAAAAAACACAATATTCAGACGTGGATCTTCTATCTGATGTTGATCTGACCTAGTTTACATATGAATAAAAAATTATTTTAGCATCACCCTTATTTCCATATAATAGTCCTTTTCCTTGTGCATTCTTTAAGTATCTAAGAATTTGAATGATTGCATCCTAATGACTATCACAAGGACCGTTCAGAAATTGACTCATAATATTCATAGCAAATGTAATATCTGATCTAGTGACTGTAAGATAGTTGAGTCTGCCGACAAGCCATCAATATCTTCCCATGTCTGTCAATAGCTCCCATGACCCGGAAAAAGCTTGACATCAGGATCCATGAGTATCAATAGGACAACAATCAAGCGTACCAGTTTCACTAAAGATGTATAATGTATACTTGCATTGGTTGATTGCAATGCTTGAATATTTCAATGCCTAAGAAGTAAATGAGTAGACCTAAGTTTTTGTCTGAAATTTTCTAAAAATGAGTTTTTAGACACTGGATACCCTATGTATCGTCTCTAGTGATGACAATGTCATCAACATAGACCACAAGAAAGATGTGCCGACCTATGAAGGAAGAAAACAAAGTGATTTGTTTCACATCTAGTCATACCAAATTGTATCAAGGCTGAGCTAGAGAGACCAAACTAAGCACGTGGGGACTATTTCATCCCATAAAGAGAATGACAAAGCCGACAAACAAGTCTAGAATTTTCAGGAACGGTAAAACCTAGATGTTGATCCATATAAACTTCTTCCTCCAATTATTTATGTAAAAATACATTTTTAATGTCCAGCTGATGAAGTGACTAATGATGAATGGCAATCATTGCAAGAAAGAGGTAGACTAAACTGATCTTGGTCATAGGAGAGAATCAAGACCAAATATATGTGTGTGTCATTTGGCTACCAAATGACTTTGAAACGATCAAGCTGACCATCTGGTCCAACTTTTGCTTTATAAATCCATCGACATTCCACCATAGTTTTGTCTAGAGATAAAGTAACAATGTCCCAAATATTATTTAAATGCAAAACAATCATTTCTTCCACCATCACCTAACGCCAATCGGTGAATGTTCATTCATTTAGACTTTATTATTCTAATAGCTCAATTATTTTCATTAGTGAGTGGAATTACTAATTACTAGTGAATTTACTAATTACAAGTTGTTTTACTTTGTTTGTCCACTTACCTACTTATTTCCTATACAATAGAAATTACAATATAGTGTAAATGACATGTTTAAAAGCTCGTTCTTCAGTTTCGAGTAAAAAAATCATTTATCTTTCCATATAAATTCAAAAACATTGATCCATTTACTCATATGATTTAAATTTTAAATGGATACAGGTGATATATTTTTCCCAACGGACTATATGCTTATGTCCAGATGAACACCAACAAGCTTTCATAGCTCAGTTGGTTAGAGCACCCGTTTAGTAAGCAGGAGGTCTTGAGTTCAACTCTCAATGAAAGCAAATTCACACATTTTAATTTTTCTTTTTCCTTTGGATCAGTATTCAGACTGAGTTCAAATGCAAATCAACACTTCTTAAAATAAAAAATTCCCTTCAGTCAGTATTCAGACCAATCTTGCAAGGCATTGATAAACACCATTAAACTATATGAAAATGTTCATGCCATGTTTCACATACATAACCTATATAAATTACATACATAATTAGTACATTCAGATTGACAAACCCAGATTTCTAAAAGTTGCACCAACCTCACAATCTAACAGCATAGATAGATCAATGCTTTCATTCTAAAACAATAAAACATCAAAACTACATTGACATGATCAATTGAAAAATGATTCTAATCTATATATTTCCTTATAATTAGTAGGATTTGCCACACCAAGTTACAAGAAGCTGCTAAGAAAGGTGCATTTATGTATGGGAGCCACATTCAACCTTGTTAGATTCCACAACATTTCGAGCCGTTTCGACGGCTACCTGTCCGTTGACGTAGTGCTGCCGACACACAGGCATGTAGACATCAACTCCGCCAATCAACTCAACCTGAGTATCTTGTGTCTTCCTCAGGGTGAACAAAGCATTCTTCCCACATATTTCACATCGAGCTGTTAACTTAGTTATAGTATCGGCAAGAGGGATTATATCAAGGACCGAACCAAAGCTCCTCCTGTCAGTAAATGCAGAAATACCATCAGGTCATGAGGATTTGGATAATCGCTCAACTTGCAAGTTTAAAGCTTGATATAACTCGAAGACAATTAAACTGAGAATTTATTGCGACATGACAAAACATTGGATGCTGCCCACCCAAAACAAAGGAATATCTTAAAACATCAAATTATATGTAACAATACCTCAGGAAGTTACCATCAAGTCCTGCAACTATTACTGTTTTTCCATCATGATCAGCAGCTTCACGGCAGAAATCGTAAAGGTCGTCAAAGAATTGAGCTTCATCGATGCCAATCACGTCCAGCTGTCATCATTATCTATCAGTTGTGAGAATCAAACAAAATGTAGGCAGCAAACCAATCATGTAGGTATTTAAACAGACATTGCAAAACTTCAAAGCATGATACCTGCTCATAAGCATCAACTCCAAACTTCTGCTTGAATGATGATAAGTCTGATAGTGCCCAACATGGTAATTTTGCACCATCATGCGTAACAATTGAATCTAATCCATATCTTGTATCTTTGCTTGATTTAATTATTGCTACATTTCTGCATCAAAGAAACACGAAATGTAAATCATATACATATAAGATAAGGCTATTGCCAAACCAGCTCACAGCTTTCCTTAAACCACAATTAGGGAAAATTCCTACACATCCAACACAAGCATTGTATCCATATAGATACATCCACATAGATCTTGAAATCATTATGAGTATTATCATCCAGTATTTCAAAATCAAATGAGTTTTAGATGTTAAGAAAGTACAAAAGTAAAGTAAATTATTTCTAATGAACTATAGATTATAAATAATTTTGAACAGTTAGAGTCATTTTCATAGACATTAAATCATTTTTCCCTTACAAATGGAAAAGATAAGACAAGATCATCACAAAATCAGAAAAGCAAGTAAAACACCATCTAGAAAGTCAACAAGCACCGACATGCATGCATATTTGAATCTATGAAATTGATTTGTCATTTAACCTGCCGATCCTGCAACTTATCACAATAAAATTAATTTAAAAATCAAAGATTTTCAGGAGAAAAAGTAATCTTAATAACATCATCTCACAATGGATGCTAACCCAAAAATAGAAAGGACTCCCTAGAATTTCCTTCAAACGTGAATAATTAAAGAAATTGATTAAACAAACTGTCTGGTATACTCACTCTAGATCTTTTCATAAACTCTCTTCATTGGTCCCTTTCCCTCGAAGAGAAAAATATCAGTCCGCTATCACCCTATGACCCAATAGCTTGTCAAGTGCAGAAACGTGCTAAGTGTGTATGGCTAACCCAAATAACAAAATGTTGGGCAGCATCAAAGGAACATTACTCCCAGGTAGTTGAAGAATGTGCATACTATACTAGTTCAGCACAATGTCCCATGTGTAAAGTTTCAAAATCAAAATATACAATTCAGCAGCTTTCCTTGCAAACAAGAACATATTTGAATCCCTAAAGAAGCAATCATGTATAACTCATCAAGGAGATTGCAAATTCTCTCAACCAAAATTTTAAGCAGCAGAAATTTATGTCCCTTTTTTTCTGCTGCATTTATCAATTTCTACTTAAACCAGGAATATAGCCTGCATCCTTTAATATAGAGGTAATATCTCTAATTACCTGATAAATCTCATCAGCTTGTTGGTGAGATTTATCAGCTTTAAAGAAGAAACAAACCTCCTTTTGCACCTCTATCCTGCTATAACCAGGCTCCTTTGTCATCCCTGATTCCCTCAAAGATGTCCTAACATCCTCAACATCATCCCACAAACCAGACAAGGCATAAGCATTTGCCAATACAACATACTTTCCAGCATTTACACGTTCAAATTCAAAATATTTCTTAGATGCAATTTTTAACAAATCCAAGTCACCGTGAATTTTACAAGCCCCAAGCAAGGCACCCCATATCACCGAGTGCTCTTTACAAGGTGACTTCAGAACAAATTCATAAGCCTCTTTTAACTTCCCGGAACGCCCTAAAAGGTCAACCGTTGCTGCATAATGTTTAGCTTGAGGCACTATTCCATAGTCTCTTATCATTGATTGAAAATATTTATGGCCTTCATCAATCAAACCCCCATGGCTACAAGCAACCAAAACTGCAAGAAAAGTAACACTATTCGGTCTAAAAGATTCATTTATCATTCTATGATAAGAATCTAAAACCTCTGTGACCCGTCCGTGCTTTCCATACCCAGATATCAAAGTAGTCCAAGTAATGGTATTTCTACTCAAACATTTATCAAACAGAAGTCGTCCATCGCAGATACAACTGCATTTAAAATACATGTCTATTAATGCACTGTTGACTACAACATTGTCCCCAATTTGACACTTCAACATCACACCATGCACTTGCCTCCCAGGTTCTAACAACGCCAAAGCTGCACAGGCTCTGAAAACCGATGCAAAGGTATACTGATCAGGTCTCAAACCAGCCTGTCTCATCCCATAAAATGTTTCCAACCCATCTTCTTCAAGACCCTTTTGAACATAGCCAGCTATGATTGCATTCCATGCAAACAAGTCCTTCTCCACCAAGTTATTAAATAGAAACTTTGCAGTTTCCAGACAACCTGACTTGGCATATAATATCAACAATTTGGTCTTCAAATATTCATTGGGAACATATCCAACTACAATCATATGCGCATGAATTCTTTTGCCCCTTCTATAATCTTTCCAGAATATACATTCCTGCAGCATCAAAGAATAGGTTCTCGGATGCACCGGCAACCTAGTCCGATACAAGAGCCTAATTGCCTCTGCCAACCTTCCAGATACACACAGACCTTGCAAAACCTTATCCAAATTCGGAGTATTTTCTGAAAGACTTGACCTGAAAGCTGAGAATATCTCACCAGTGATTTTTGCAACTTTACAACTATCAATAGCACTCCAAAGCAAAACTTTAATTCCATTCATAATTAAATCTACAAAAAGCACAATGATTTGGGACATCACTGCTTTTAGTTTTAAGACATGTTAGGATTAATTTATTTGAACTTATCTATTAACATAACCAAATGTGAAACTACTTATAAAGAGAGTTTTTGAAACCAACTTATGACATGTCCATAAGCTTTATGCTTATTTTGATAAGCTCTTGAGTTTAGCTTGTGAAAGGGATTTGACTTTATTTTATCTTCTGTTATAAAAATAGCTTATACATAAATACTTATACTACAAGTGCTTAATTAAGTTGTTTATCCAAACAGGACCTTACACTGCTTAAAAATTATAACTTGCACAAATTATTCTACTATAACTGTTAAACAATCAATTATTCAAAGTAAAACAAAACAAAATAAAAACAAATGTTTCAAGGAGAGTGCTTGACCTTCCATTGGCAGACTCCGACTGCATGCGGCTGATAAGAGAGGATGTTTTTCCGGCGAACATGGGGCCCACAATGACATGGATATCACCGGAAGTAGATGCTGAGGTTTGCAAGGTTCGACTTTGAGACTTGGAAAAGGAGTTAGTGGATGAAACAATGAAGGGTGATGTTGTTGTTGTAGGGTTCAGGCGAAGGGGGTTGGAAAATCGAGACTGGTTGTTGCTGAAAGAGGAGGTGAAAGGGCGTGAGAAGAGAGAGAAAGATGAGAGTTTGGGGAAATTGGAAGATAAAGATGAGAATTTTGGGTTTAGAATTGATTTCATTGTGGAAATAGGTTGAAGTTGGAGTTGGGGGAAGGGAGTAAGAGGGGTTTATGTTGAAGAAGGGTTTTGCAACTATCCACAATATTTGGGACTACACATTTGGCAATTTTATTTATTTATTTCAGCTTCTTTTATACCAACATTTTATTTTTTTTGCTTGGAGGGAAAATTTTGGTTACTAGTACTTTTTAATTCCCACAATATTATTATGTTTTAATTTTTGAAAATATGTTAAGAAATAGTTTTAAATGTTGTTGACACATTATTAACCATGGTAATATATAATTCCATTAGTCTTTTAGAATGATATTGATCAAATAGAGAACATGGTTCACACAGTATTGTCGTTTTGATGTATGTATCTGTACCGAATACGTACATCTGAGTTGATTGATAGATGAGATATTCAATATTGAACACTCTTCTTGTATCATCATAGTTGAGACGGACGTTCATTTGATATAAATGGTCCTTCAAATTATAGTGTAAAATCAACATTGATTTTACACGAACTAGATTTCCTTTAGGTTGGAGTTTATTTGAATTGGGTAAGAGTTCATCGTGTTGTGTATCTTAGTCAACATATACTATAGGTGTGTTACAAACCACATATCATGAATTCATGTGTTCAACGAGTTTAACATAATTTACACATTTTGGTTCTATAGTTCGAATTAACATAAACACGTCGGTTTATAAGATTTTGACCAAACCCAACCTTTATCATGAATGTGTTCAATTTTTATAATCCGAATGTGTAATTAATGTTTCTTACACATTCATATTCTAGAGTGTTTTATACTCCCTCCGTCCCAAATTATTTCTCGCAATGGCTCACTTCACACAGATTAAGAAACAGTAATAAATGAAAGAAAGAGAATTGTGAATTTACCAAATTATCCTGATTAACTATTGGTGTATTTGAAGTAACATTAATAATAAGTGAGAAACAATAAGTTAAGAGTATTTATTAGAGGGTACAATTGGAAGACTAAATATAAAATTGCATTGGTAATATAAAGTGACAATTATTTTAGGACAAATTTTTTTTTCCAAATGTGACATTTATTTTGGGACAGAGGGAGTAGTAAAATACATACTCTACTTAAAGAAAATATTAAATTGGCAGAGATGTAATATACATTTCTCTTTCAGATATGTCTTACCATGTAGTCTGCGTACCGTGAGAAGACATACATGTCGTATGGGCCTCTAAGATTCGGCTTTAGAGTTTTTTCGTGGTTGTAACTCCTCCTATTCTACCTTTGCCTCATGTACCTCAGGCTCATCAAGTTGTTACGCATGTTATGGCTCAGTGGATTCGCCTCTCCTAGCTATATATCTCAATTGAGACTTCTTCCTAACTGAGGCCATTATCGATACTCGGTTCCCCTAATGTGGTTGAATCTGTTCATTTCTGAAATATTGACAGGAACATAAAGAAATAAAAAATTGTGCAATAAACACATAAAATATGAAAGCAAAAAAAAACAATGCTCGAATAATATAGTCTACAAGCAGTAATCATGAAGGAAAAAAATAAAATATATATAAACCCGAGATTATATCAAAGGTGCACTAATCCTTTGTTTTATAGTTGAAAATTTTAGAAATCTGATGGATTCGACCAAGTTTCGATGAAAAATGGCATTACTATTGAACATGTGACTCCATACACAAAGGGGGTGAGGAGGTTTGAAAAATGATAGTTTAAAAGAAAACCATTTTCTAAGTTAAAGTTTGAAAATATTTTATCAAAAACGTTTAAAAATGCAGCGAAAATTCTATGTAAAGAAATTAAAAGAGAAATAAAAGAGTTAAGGGAAGAGAGATAACACAAGATATTTATAAAAGTTCGGTCTTAAAGAAAGTGACATACTCCTCTCCCTGATCTTGAGATTATCCTATAACGCTTGAGAGCTTTTAGAAGGTTAAGCACATGAACCCCCTTATACAAAAAATGAAGTTTCAGTCTAACTTCCAACCAAACAGCAAACTAAGAAATGAAGCGTTTAGTCTTAACGACAAACAATGAACAAAACTTCAAGCGATTAGTCTCTAAGCAAAACTGGAAAAAAAATTGCATAGGGTGGTCTCGAACCAATGTGGCTATCCTCTTATCTAAATAAAGGTTATATACAGGCTCACCACAAACCGAATCGATATTTTTACCAGGCTAATCTCGAACCTACTGAGCTTTTACACATGTTTAACTTAAAAAACAAGCGAGATTATACCAGGTTGATCTCGAACCGATAGATCTTTTGACCGGGATGAGCTCAAGAACCATTGTGAAGACTTTTCATTGGTTTTTCTTCATGAACCCAAAAGAGGGATTTTCTTCAATGACGGAGTTCACGAACCAAACAGAGACTTATACTTATCCACAAAAAAACTTTTAAATTGGTTTAACTCAAAACAAAAATAATTACTTCCTAAAGTTACTCTTGGTAAATTTACAATAAAGCCCTCGCCCAAAACAAATTACCCATTTAAACTCAAGAACACTCTCAGAGCATTATGGCTTAAATATGTGAAAAAGTAGAAATAATTAAGAGATAGTAATAGAAAGGGAAAATGAGGTGTTTCACGTTTCCTAGATGTTTTTAAATGGTAGATAGCCTTTGTATTTATAGGCCATGAAATGGTGTATTTTTTGAAACAATTCTTGGGCCAAATAAATGATCTACTCGATTAGCTAATCGATTAGGTTCTTACAACAATCGAATATTATTGCCCAAATTGGAAGATTTTGATAGAGAGTTGTTACCATTCCTTAAGACTCTGTCACAATCAATTTTAGACTCAAAATTCTCTTATCTAATAGATTAGGACGGGTATCTAACTAGTTAGACAGTTATAAAAAGTCTTCTAATTAGTTGAATACTTTCCTAGCCAATTAGCTAAGCTCCAAAAATATTTTTGATGATTAAATTGAGAAAGAGAGGCTTCAAAAATAGTTTTTAGTGTGTGTGATTTATCTAGACTATTTCCAGAAACGTCCTTGTGTCCTTACAATACTTTTATCAGTCAGACGAACACGATCATACGAGTTTTCACATTTTCCCTCTTTCACACTCTAAAGCTTCCAAGTTTCTTTGTCATATATACCAATCATATAAGCACTACAAGTTCCTTAAGTCTTCTATTGGATGTGGCTTGAGATATCTTTAACCATCACCAGGGGGTAAAGATATCACTGGTGATCATAAACCCTAATTATTTAGCTTGATTCATAGGAATAGAATGATCAACCACTTTGTGTCTTTGACCACTTGAGCTGACTTTAGAAGCTTGTTATTATCACCCAGTCTAGTGTTGTCGTCATCAAAACCAAGCAACCGTCAATACTAATAATTTCCTTCTCGAGTTTTGTTGTTCGTGAGCTTTATCATCTTGGATAACTTCTTGATTATACCTGCAAACATATGTTTCCACTATCATATGGTGGGTTTCAAATTTGAAGAGTTTTTTAATTATAAGGGAACCATCAAAGTGCTAGTGAGATTGACCAAGAGATTTCCTAATCATCTAGGAAGCTTTTGTACATTGTCTAATCAATTATGGACCTTATCTAATCGATTAAAGCAATGAAAAAACTTCTTAATCAATTAAAGAATACTCCTAACTGATTACAACACATAGCGTTGTAGGATTTCCTTTTTAGAATTAGGGTTATCATATTTTATAAGCTTCTAATCAATTAACCTTATGCCTTAATTGATTAGATCATTAAAAGGCGTATGGATCTTTTTAATTTTTGAGTCAAATTTTTCTCCTATAGATATATCTTTTTACTCATTTTGGGGGAGCATGATAGTCTGTGAAGGATGTTCTACCAGATGTTCTGACATCCTGAAGGTTGAGGTTTATGGACAACCTTAGCTACTCTGTTTTGTATTATGATTGTTGCTTCCACTGCATGTTCTTCTAATAATGAGAACTTGGATAGTTCAAGTCTAAGTTCAGGGTGGTAAATTGGAGCTATGTTTTAAAGGGAGTTTGAGGATAGATCTGAAATAACATGTTATCCCTGACATTTGTCTCTAGACTTTTGTACAAGCTATTAAGTTATGTTAAAGAAAATATTTGATTGTACAAGATATTAAATTATGTTAATGATGATGTAATTATATGATTACAGAATTTACAGAATTTACAAAATTTACATGTTTATCATGAAAGTTCGTGTTGTTTTGATTGTGGTTTTATTCCTTCCTCCAAGTTTAATTGTGCTTTGGTTGTTTTAGCTAAATATTTCCAAATGGGGGATTGTTAGTTCTATGGTTTTTAGGTTGGCAACAATTTTGCTATAATATGGTTCTTGACTGATGTTAAGTAAGATGTCGTAACATCTTGATTATAATGAAACAACTTAATATGTGCTTACATTGAAGACATATGTTCTAACAGATGTCATAACATTCTAAAGCAGAACATCAATACAAACTATTTTAAATCTTGACAGATTTGATTTAATTTTGTGATATTTCATTTAGATATATTTCAATAATATTTTCATGTCAAGAAGATTCAATCTGGAACTAGAGAATAAAATCAAGTCAGCATTAAAGTTTCTAAAATTGGTTGATTGGACAATTTAGGAAACTTGAAGATTTGTTCCAACATTAGAAGAGATTTCTCTACAGACTAGTTGCAATTCTCAATGTGTGCATCAAGTAATATTTGTGCAGAAGTTTCGAAGTCTATGGACTGCTAAAGACTATTTAAAGAGAACCCTAACCTAATGAAAAACAACATACACAATTGTAAAATTAGGGGAAGTCTTAGGTCTGCAGTTTTGAGAGTCTCTTGCATGTGTGCAATTCACCCTTGTATCTTCTTATACTTGTGGTAGATGATATGTCCTCACTCAGAAGCCTTTAGGTAATGAGTTGATTGTTGTCCTCTAGCTCTTTAAGCTTTTAAGCATTGATCAAAGCTTTTAAGGAAGATCAAGTTCTGTTCTTAGTTGAAGTTATGAAACAAGACATAGAAGTGATGAATCAAGTACGGAAAAAGACCTCATTTAATAGATTAAATCAAGAAAAAAGCCTTCTTAATCGGTTAATAATACTCATAATCGATTAAGATACATAGTTGTTATAAAATTTCCTTTTTGGAATTAGAGTTGTCGTATTTTTGAAGCTTCTAATTGATTAACCTTATGCCTTAATCGATTAGATCATTAAAAAGTCCATGGATCTTTTTCTTTTTTGAGACAAATTTTTCTTTTATAAATATAGGGTTTCTCCTCATTTCAAAATATATCATAAAACATATTTCTATAACACTTTGTCACTTTCTATTCTCTCAATTTCATTTCTTTCTTTTATATAAAATTGCCTTAGTGCTCTGAGAGTAAAAAATATCAGCGAGTCTTTTGATGTTATGTCATTGTGGGAATTTTTGTGAATTACTCAAGAGGGTTTGTCTCTTATGTAACATCTTAAAAGGGATTTGTTGTTTGGTTTTGAGCTAAGCTAATTATAAGCTTTGTTTGGTCTTTGAGATTAGCCAAATAAAATCTCGATTTGGTTCTTAAGCTCAGCCGTTAAAATTTCTCATTTTTTTATTGAGTTTGGCCATCAAAAACTTTATTTGATTCCTGATCTCAGCCTGTTTGGTTTTGAGATTATCCTAGTATAAAATTTCTCGTTTGGTTTGGGGAATATCCAACATAAAATCTCATGTTTGATGGTAAGAAGGTTTATGGGGATAACCTGTGAAAAGTTAATGTCTGATATAGTGGAAACTCTCAAGAAGAAATTCTTGGGAACAAGAATAAGTCAAGTGGTTAAGCTGAACCTGTATAAATAGTTGGTGTATTTCTCTTTTCCCTCATCTCTTTACTTTTCAATTCTTTATTTCTTTCCGTTGTATTTTCTTATCTCCATCTCTTTGATTTTTATTCTTTTAAATATTTCACTGCTGATTTATAAAATTGAGTTAAACATTTTTAAAAATCAATATTATTATAATTAAACATTATTTTTCAACCTTTATAATAAAAAACTAGAGTGTGTGTGTGTGTGTGTGTGTGTGTGTGTGTGTGTGTGTGTATATATATATATATATATATATATATATATATATATATATATTGTTAGAACAAGATTTGTTCTGATCAATTATCTTAGTTTTGATGATAACAATAATATGAATTTTGCTTAAGATAATATGGTACTCTAATCCAATGCAATTTCCCTTTCAGGAAATATATAAAGAGTACGCATAATTCAGCGCTCAGAAGCTTTGTCTCAAAGGGTTCAGCATGCAACATCAGAACATGGTCTGGCAAGACATCAGAAGATGGTCGAAGCAGAATCAGAACATGGGTCTATGGAAGCATCAGAAGAACAAGAGAACAGAAGCACTGAAGTTCTGATGGTATCACGCTCAGAAGCACTTCAAGGTCAGAAGATCAGAAGATGCTATGCACCAAGCTGTTTGACTCTGATGATATTCAAACGTTGTATTCACAAACATCAGATCAGAAGAAAGTACAAGTGGCAAGCTACGCTGACTGACAAAAGGAACGTTGAAAGCTACTAAAGGCTACGTCAGTAGACACAGCGTGAACAAGACTCGAGGTAGTTGACAAAAGCGTATAACATTAAATGCGATGCTGTACGGAACACGCAAAGCATTAAATGCATTCAACGGTCATCTTCTCCAACGCCTATAAATATGAAGTTCTGATGAGAAGCAAGGTTAACGATCCTGCACCAAAACAACTCATATCAAACTTGCTGAAACGCTGTTCAAATCCAAAGCTCAGAATCTTCATCTTCATCAAAGCTCACTACATTGCTGTTGTAATATTTTAGTGAGATTAAGCTTAAACGATTAAGAGAAATATCACAGTTGTGATTATCGCTTTTAAGAAGCATTTGTAATACTCTTAGAATTGATTACATTAAGTTGTAAGGAACTAGAGTGATCGTGTGGATCAGAATACTCTAGGAAGTCTTAGGAGTGAACTAAGCAGGTTGTAACTAGAGTGATCGTGTGGATCAGTATACTCTAGAAAAGTCTTAGAGGGTATCTAAGCAGTGTTCCTGGAGTGATCAGTGTGTGATCAGTAGACTCTGGAAGACTTAGTTGCTGACTAAGTGGAGAACCATTGTAATCCGTGCGATTAGTGGATTAAATCCTCAGTTGAGGTAAATCATCTCTGCGGGGGTGGACTGGAGTAGTTTAGTTAACAACGAACCAGGATAAAAATAACTGTGCAATTTATTTTTATCTGTCAAGTTTTTAAAGCTACACTTATTCAAACCCCCCCTTTCTAAGTGTTTTTCTATCCTTCAATTGGCATCAGAGCGCCGGTTCTAAGGTGCAAGCACTTAACCGTGTTTAGAAAAGATTCAGGAAGAGAAAAACGCTTCAGTAAAAGATGGTTGATGAAAGTGAAAAGTCTACACCTGCATCTACATCTGGCTCTGCTGAGCAATACAATGGTTATACTAGACCGCCGGTATTTGATGGTGAAAACTTTGAATACTGGAAAGATAAACTGGAAAGTTACTTTCTTGGTCTAGATGGTGATCTATGGGATCTTCTGATGGATGGTTACAAACATCCAGTAAATGCCAGAGGCGTAAAGCTGACAAGGCAAGAAATGAATGATGATCAGAAAAAGCTTTTCAGGAATCATCATAAATGCAGAACTGTTTTGCTGAATGCTATCTCTCATGCTGAGTATGAGAAGATATCTAACAGGGAAACGGCCTATGACATATATGAGTCCTTGAAAATGACTCATGAAGGAAATGCTCAAGTCAAGGAGACTAAAGCTCTAGCTTTAATCCAGAAGTATGAAGCCTTCAAGATGGAGGATGATGAAGACATTGAAAAGATGTTTTCAAGATTTCAAACTCTTACTGCTGGATTGAGAGTTCTTGACAAGGGATACACCAAGGCTGATCATGTAAAGAAGATCATCAGAAGCTTACCCAGAAGATGGGGTCCTATGGTGACTGCATTCAAGATTGCAAAGAATCTGAATGAAGTTTCTCTGGAAGAGCTCATCAGTGCCTTGAGAAGTCATGAAATAGAGCTGGACGCAAATGAGCCTCAAAAGAAAGGTAAGTCTATTGCATTAAAATCAAATATCAAGAAATGCACTAACGCTTTTCAGGCTAGAGAAGAAGATCCTGAAGAATCAGAATCTGAAGAAGAAGATGAACTGTCTTTGATCTCCAGAAGGCTAAATCAACTCTGGAAGACCAAGCAAAGGAAGTTCAGAGGCTTCAGAAGTTCAAAGAAATTTGAACGTGGAGAATCTTCTGATGACAGAAGATTTGACAAGAAGAAGGTCATGTGCTATGAATGCAATGAGCCTGGACACTTCAAGAATGAATGTCCAAATCTTCAGAAGGAAAATCCCAAGAAGAAGTTTCATAAGAAGAAAGGTCTTATGGCAACCTGGGATGAGTCAGAAGATGATTCAGACTCTGAAGATGAGCAGGCTAACTGTGCGCTGATGGCGACAGAAGATGACGAATCAGAATCTACATCAGAATCAGATTCTGAAGAGGTATTTTCTGAACTTACTAGAGATGAGTTAGTTTCCGGTCTAACTGAACTTCTGGAACTCAAGTCTCAGATTAGTCTCAAATACAAAAAGCTGAAAAAGCTGTTTGAATTTGAAACAAAGAAGCTTGAGTTGGAGAATTCTGAATTAAAAGAAAAACTTTTAAAATTATCCAATAATGTTGGATCTCCTTCTGATTCAGAAAAATCCATTCCTAGTCTAAACCATATTCTGAAAGAATATGATTTAAGTTTCAGGAAGTTCTTATCTAGAAGTATTGGCAGAAGTCAGCTAGCTTCTATGATATATGATGTGTCTGGAAACAAAAGAGTTGGCATTGGTTTTGAGGGTGAAACCCCATACAAACTTGAACCTGTTGATGAAATGAAATTCACATACAAGCCATTGTATGATCAGTTCAAGTATGGCCACTCTCATGATATTAGGCACACTTCACATGCTCAAAGTTTTCACATAACACACACCAAAAAGCATGTGACACAACCTAGGAAATATCATGAAACTCACATTAAGAATTATCACGCTGTTTCTCCTTCTGCTTACAATGTTAAACCTAAGTTCAATCAGAACTTGAGGAGAACTAACAAGAAAGGACCCAAGAAAATGTGGGTACCAAAGAAAAAGACTATTTCTTTTGCAGATTCTCTTGGCGACAAAGAAAATAAAAATCAACATGACATGTCACCTGGACTCAAGTTGGTCTCAACACTTAAAGGGAAGAAAGATTGTCTTCCAAGTTCTGGTTCTTAAATCTGTTGAAGAAACTATGTTCGTAGAAAATCAGAAAAGAAGTTTATTAGTCTTGGAACCATCTATTTTGTTTGTCTCTAAAGCATTGATGTTTCGTTCTTGATTATTCTGAATGCTCTAAATGCTACAGAATATACAATATTGAAACATTGATTGTGGACGAATCAATAAATATCTGGTTTTGATGATAAACTTGTTTCTGATGAAACAAAGCAGCTTAAGAATTTCTGCAGATACAATTTTGTCGTATCAGAAGCTGCAGAACAAAGAAGTGAATCTCCAGAAGCTGTGTTTATCAGAAGTAATGGATCAGAAGATCATTCAGATTTATATCAACACACTTCAGAAGGAGTGTTTCCAGAAGAGAAAGTAGATCAGATCAGAAGCAGTGATCAGAATCTGAAGGCGTAAAGTCTATTCTGAAATTTACAGCTGTCATCTATTATCATATGGTGAACACGTGTCTGTACGGTTAGTACAAAGCGTGCAGTTGAAAAGACGCCGACCTAGGTAACTGTATTAAATCATGTCATTTACTGTGTTCTCTCTCCTAATGTCATTTCTCATTAAATGCATAATGATTTCTTTTTAAATTTTTTAAATAACCCGCTTCATCTTCATTCCCTCTTTTTCTCTCTTTCTCTCTATTTTGTGCATTCACTTTGTTGCATTTCCCTTCAAACCCTAGTTTTCTGATTTGATCTCAAGGCATTATCATCATGAACTCTTCCTCTTGCTCATCTTCCTCAAAAGAAAGACTTACTTCTTCACAAATCCTTCTACGAAATTATGAATATGCTCCTTTGAAAACTTGCTTGATACCCACGAAGGACTTGGAGGTTTTATGTGAAACTGCTGTGGATTTCAACAATCTTAAAGTGAATGGCTTTAAGTGTGATGCAAGAATCCTTGAGCAAGGATGGTCCAAGTATCTCAATAGATTGGTTGGTCCAATTTATCCTGATCTTGTGAAGGATTTCTGGGTACATGCAACGGTTACCCCAACGGCCATCATTTCATTCGTGCTAGGGCATGAAGTGGTTATCTCTGAAAAACTGATCAGGAAGCTATACAATCTGAATGATGAAGAAGGTTGGTCTGGTTTTCGATACACATCCGTTGATTGGTCAATAGTTGAAAAACAAATCTCTAAGTCTTCTGGGATTGACTCTAATAACACAGGCACCTTGAGGCCATTTTATAGGGTATGGGCTGAGATTATTCTGGGTTCTCTTCATTACAGAAAAAGGATGCTCTCCTCCTCTTACATCAGTCCAGATCACAAGCACACTCTTTTCTGCATTGGCAAAAAGACTGAGATCAACATCTCTCACATTCTGTTTGAGAATCTGAAGACTTCAATCCTTGAGTCAAGAGAAGAGGAAAGGGCGAAGTACCCTCATCTTCCAAGAACGACTATTCCGTTTGGAAGAATGATTTCAGACATTCTTACTGAAAGCAAAGTGCTGGACTCCATCAGAAAACTCAATGCATCCCATTTGCTTGGAGTAGTTCAAGGTCCCATTTTTAATGGTGTGGATCTGTTCAGATTAGAACTCATTAAAAATGTACCTTCTGTGTGCCAAAGTTTTCCTGACATTCTCTCAAGAAGAGTTGTTGCTGAAGGTTTTGCCTCCCTGTTTCAAGAAGAACAGCATCAGGTTGTCAAGTCTTACCTGGAAGATTGTGTTAGGAAGCAATCAGATATTGATCCTGCTTTGATCCGTGGCAGATTACTTCCGTCCAAGGCTGATCTTCTGAAGAAGGATCAGAAGGAACTAAAGGCTAGGCTAAAAAGAAAAGCCCAAGAAGATGAGGCTGAGAAAGCCAAGAAGTTGAGGGTCACCTATGATCCTGACAAGGTGGACTCTGAAGAACGAAGAGATAAAAGGATCAGAGATTCCTTTCGCAGAACAAGATCTTCTTCTTCTGTACAAATCTCCAGAAAGGTTTTTACTCCACCTCCTTCTGTCCCTAAACCTTCTCCCCAATCACCTCCTTCTGAACCAAAAGTAAACTTCACCTTACCAAATCTTTCTCCATCATCCTTCTCCTCTCCCATTCTAAACCCCACACCTTTAAGTATTCTTCCCCCAACTCCTTCTGATAAATCTTTCTCACAAATTCCCTTTACAAACACTCCATCCTCGTCTCAATCTATCATTTCTGATATTCCATCCTCATCAATCATTCTCTCAGATATCCCTTCTTCCTCATCCACCGTACCTCCACCTTCTATATCCCATTCCTTACCTACCAGAAAATCCAAACCCTACTGTCTTCTCTACCCTGACTACAAATTCACCTTCAATCCGCCTGAACCTGAACCCTATACCTACCTGGAACTTTTCAGACATGAGGTGATTAGCAGTCTAGACCTTCTGAAGGATGCATTCCTAAATGGTCTGGATGATGTTTCTACAAGAAATCTCTGGAGAAGATTTCGCAAGGATTTTCAAGTAGAAGCAATGGGAGTACAGAAAAGACTAGTGGCTGCTGCCCCTGGTTACCCTGGTTACCTTCTGGAGGAAGATAATGGTATATACTACCATCCTCTCAGAAATTGTGTTGCTGCTGAGGAGAAGCCCTTTGTGGATGAATTGGAAGTATTAAGACTGGCTGCTGAAATGGAAGCAAATCCATGCAGGGATATGGTTATCTTTATTCCTGACTATCCTGTTCTGCTCGGAGATTTCAAGACTCTCTTTGACTATCTGAGGGAAAACCCTTCTGAGAAAGACCCAAGCTTGGTCATTCCAGAAGTTGTTGACCCACCAGAAGTTGAAGGTCCTTCTGCTCCCAGGAATCTAGCTGCCATTCTTCAGGCACTTGAGAATGGAGACTCGGAAATTCCTGCTGCAGAATATGGAGATGCTTCTATGCAAGAAGCAGATGCTGAAGATCATGTTGCTAAAACTGTTCCTGTTGAGGAAATACCTGCAAATGATCTATCTATGGAAGCTGCAGATCAACATGTCATCCCTGTGGATAGAAGCTGTGAAGCCTCTTCTGATGAATCTTCTCGTCTTGCAAGGACTCTAGAAGAAATTCAGAAGAGACAGGATGAGCAAAGTTCACTCAATGCTGAGTATAGCGCTTTCATGGTGAGGCAAGAAGGACATAACAATATGGTTCAAGAGATGCTGACCAAGATCTTGTCAAGACTAGGACCATCTTAAATTGAGTCTGTGTTGTTTCTTTCTTCTCGTTGCATCTGTCTTTGTGCATCTAATCTTTCTTATCCTCATGTACTTCTGTACCTGCTGTTTGAACTTCAATGAAATCATCTTCTTCCTCCATGTGTTTCGTTTTGTTTGCATCTGAATCTTTTGAAATATTGTTTTTTGATGTTATGACAAAAAGGGGGAGAAAGATAAATGATAAATGATTTGATTAATCTATCAGTTGCTGGGTAAAGCTCCCACACATTCACTAACAAGAACTGCAAGTTCTATATGGTTTGAGTGTTTTGCAGGTATAAAGAAGTGAAGAGAATCTTCAAAGCAAACACAGAAGCAAAACCATGGAAACTGAAGCAAGCCGAGTGCTATCAAGCTTCAGAGATCAGAAGCAAGAAAGAAGAATGAATCAGAAGCACTGATAATAGAATTTGATCCATATTTGTCTATTTGTTCTGACAAAATTCTATTTGCTCTGATACACTATTTTAGCCTACATGGCTCTGATACATATAATGTTATAGCTCTGATACATATAATGTGTTAGAATATACATTTTATGTTCTGACTCGTTCATGCTGACTTTTGTCGTTTAGTTTTTGTTCTGTAACATTTCAGGATGTAGAGATGCTCTGATGATGCTCTGGTACATTCAACAATGTTCTGATACAAATCTAGCATGAAGTGATGTTGGTAGAAATTCAAGCTCTGAAGCTATCCGAGGGAAGCAGAAATTCAAAGCTGTGAATGTTCTAAAGATCCAGAAAACTCAAGTTCTGAAGCTGTCCTAGATGGAAGCAGAAATCAGAAGCTGTGAATGTTCAGAAGATCAAAGAAATTCAAGTTCTGAAGCTGTCCTGAATGGAAGCAGAAATCAGAAGCTGTGAATGTTCAGAAGATCAAAGAAATTCAAGTTCTGAAGCTGTCCTAGATGGAAGCAGGAATCAGAAGTTGTGAGTGTTCTAGGGATCTAAAGAAATTCTAGTTCTGAAGCTGTCCTATGGAAGCAGAAGTCAGAAGCTATGAATTCTCTAAAGACAGAAGCTTATATGATCGTCTCTACCGAAATAATCAGGGAAGTCTTTTATTAAAGTTCTTCGAGTATTTATTTCAGGGGGAGATTATTTATCTCAGGGGGAGATTGTTAATCTCAGGGGGAGACATATTCATATGCTTATGCTATAGCTGTGTAATTTGTCTTTTGCCGTCTGTTCTTTCTGATCGCAAATTCATATCATTTATATATGTTTTTGTCATCATCAAAAAGGGGGAGATTGTTAGAACAAGATTTGTTCTGATCAATTATCTTAGTTTTGATGATAACAATAATATGAATTTTGCTTAAGATAATATGGTACTCTAATCCAATGCAATTTCCCTTTCAGGAAATATATAAAGAGTACGCATAATTCAGCGCTCAGAAGCTTTGTCTCAAAGGGTTCAACATGCAACATCAGAACATGGTCTAGCAAGACATCAGAAGATGGTCGAAGCAGAATCAGAACATGGGTCTATGGAAGCATCAGAAGAACAAGAGAACAGAAGCACTGAAGTTCTGATGGTATCACGCTCAGAAGCACTTCAAGGTCAGAAGATCAGAAGATGCTATGCACCAAGCTGTTTGACTCTGATGATATTCAAACGTTGTATTCACAAACATCAGATCAGAAGAAAGTACAAGTGGCAAGCTACGCTGACTGACAAAAGGAACGTTGAAAGCTACTAAAGGCTACGTCAGTAGACACAGCGTGAACAAGGCTCGAGGTAGTTGACAAAAGCGTATAACATTAAATGCGATGCTGTACGGAACACGCAAAGCATTAAATGCATTCAACGGTCATCTTCTCCAACGCCTATAAATATGAAGTTCTGATGAGAAGCAAGGTTAACGATCCTGCACCAAAACAACTCATATCAAACTTGCTGAAACGCTGTTAAAATCCAAAGCTCAGAATCTTCATCTTCATCAAAGCTCACTACATTGCTGTTGTAATATTTTAGTGAGATTAAGCTTAAACGATTAAGAGAAATATCACAGTTGTGATTATCGCTTTTAAGAAGCATTTGTAATACTCTTAGAATTGATTACATTAAGTTGTAAGGAACTAGAGTGATCGTGTGGATCAGAATACTCTAGGAAGTCTTAGGAGTGAACTAAGCAGGTTGTAACTAGAGTGATCGTGTGGATCAGTATACTCTAGAAAAGTCTTAGAGGGTATCTAAGCAGTGTTCCTGGAGTGATCAGTGTGTGATCAGTAGACTCTGGAAGACTTAGTTGCTGACTAAGTGGAGAACCATTGTAATCCGTGCGATTAGTGGATTAAATCCTCAGTTGAGGTAAATCATCTCTGCGGGGGTGGACTGGAGTAGTTTAGTTAACAACGAACCAGGATAAAAATAACTGTGCAATTTATTTTTATCTGTCAAGTTTTTAAAGCTACACTTATTCAAACCCCCCCTTTCTAAGTGTTTTTCTATCCTTCATATATATATATATATATATATATATATATATATATATATATATATATATATATATATATATATATATATATATATATATATATATATATATATATATATATATATATATATATATATATATATATATATATATATATATATATATATATATATATATATATATATATATATATATATATATATATATATCAGGGATGGTCATGAGCACGGGCTTGCGGGGCGGGAGCCCAGGACCCCATAATTTTAGGGGTACTAATTTTTTCTTATTCTTATATATATTAAAAGAGAATTTTCTATTACAAAAATACTTGTTAAATTTTTTTTAAAAAAAAATACACTGGTTAACAAAATTATAGGGGCACTAGAAAGTAAAAATTAATAAAAGAATGTAATTTCTCATAAATAAAATATAGAGTAGAATAAAATAAATTAATTTCCACTAAAATAAAATCAATTAATATATCCATAATTTTTTTAGCAACTAAAGAGTTTAATTGAGGCACTAAATTTAAAACAATGATATAGAAAATATTTTATATTATTAATCCAAAATTAAGAGTGAAATATTACTTCAACTAACTGAACAAGATAATGATCCCAAAATTAAGAGTGAAGTCAAATTTTTAGCAACTCATGGAATTGGAAACTTTGAATTTTTAGTAGCTATGATTATTTGTTTTGAATTGTTAACTGCTGTTAATGGAATTTGCAAAAGTTTGCAACAAAAAAAAACATGCGTATTGTTGTGGCTATAGAACTAGTAACTTTGATCAAGCATTTGAAAAAATATAGAGAATCTGAATTTGTAAATGCCAAGGCTAGTGCTGAAAAGATTGAGAATAAAATAGAGATTGAATGTGTGTTTATTCAAAAATGTCAAATTAGTAGAAAACAACACTATGATAAATTGAATGTGACTTTTAATTGTTTTCCTAATGCATGCATAGATTATAGAATAATATTGACTATTTCTATCACTGTTCCATCTGTTGAAAGAAGTTTTTCTAAATTAAAATTATTAAAATCTTATTTGAGATCTACTATATCACAAGATAGATTAAATAGTCTTGTGTTGATTTCAATTAAAAATAATTTTTTGAAGAACCATGATTATGAACAAATTATTAACGATTTTGCAACAAAAAAGCTAAGAGAAAAAAAGACCGGATCAAGAAGAAGAATAATAATAAGTTTCTTTATAGTGGTTTATATTTTGATGTAGTATAAACATTGATTCAAAGAACTATATTTCTATTCTTTTTGCACAATGTCAAATGAAAAAGTGCATTTTATCCTTCTCTTATTCTTATGTATTTATTGTTAAAAAATTATAAGGGCACTACTCTTTTGATTCGGTTAAGGCACCCAAATTCAAAAGATCGGTCCTGATATATATATTTGGTTTTGATCTCCTTTTACAATACATGGAGTGGAGATTGTTGTGGGGGTGGTTGAGTTCAAATTTGACTAGTTAAACCGCACATTAATTATAAATATGTAAAATGATATATTTATTAGAAAGATTGTTCATATACCTAATGTCAAGATGTTTAGATTGTGGTCCTAAAACATTGTCTGCTGTTGTTCCCAACTTATCTAAACCATTCATCAATTGGTATTAGAGTTTTGATTCAACTTAATGAAAGGAACTGAACTCTGTTAGATCATGTTATAAAATATGAGAAACTCAAACTTGTATATGAGATTGTTGAGTTCAAGTGTGAATGACTAAATCATGCATCGACTATGATTGAGTTTTGTTTGATTTATATAAAACCATGATTTATATATTTAATAACTTAAAGTGTTGGGTAAAGATGTGATTTGATTTCTATCTTACTTATTAGGGGTGTTCGCGGTGCGATTTGGGCGGTTTTGATGCTAAAAGTCATTCGAACCGCAAGAGAAAAAGACATGCGGTTTGGTTTGGTTCGGTTGGCTTTTAGAAAAAAAATGAACCAAAGCAAACCAATGTGGTTTGGTTTGGTTGGTTCGATTTTTTACAAATATTTTATTGAGTCATACATACACATATAGATGACAACATAACTTTATATTTAGTCATTTATATACTACCAAATAACAACAAAAGTCATCATATTTGGACAATAACTTTTCATTTTATATCTAAAAATTAGATTAGACAAAAGTTAAATAATAAACATAAAATGATAGCATAAAACAGTATAAAAATATTATAATGAAACAAAAAAATAGAAGAGACGAAAGATTAGTGAAGATGAAAAAGAAAGAACATAAGAGAGGAGAGATTATAGAAGAAGATGTGCAATAAAAACGAAATTGAAAGAGAGAACATTTGCATAAAAATGAGAAAGTGAAAAAAAAAGAATATAAGACAGTAAAGATTAGAGAAGAAAAGGTAAGATGTATGCAGGGAAGATGACGCGATAATTCTAGGAGAGATTTGAGAAGACTGAAATTGAAACCATAAGTGTAAGGATGAGAAAGTTGTTTGTAATCAATAGGCTAATGTATAATAGGTTTAGGTTTGGTTTGAATGTGATTTAAGTAAAATTTAGGTTGTAACATAATTCGGTTTACAAAATATAAACCGCGAACCGAATCGAACCATGCGGTTTTATTAAAAGATGACTCAAACAAATCCGAACCAAATGCGGTTTTTTGCGGTTTCAATTTGATTTAGTTTAGTTTGCGGTTTTTTATTAGGTTGGTTTGATTTTGAACACCCATATATAGTCCTCTATTTTTCTCGGACTTTCTAACAAAATACTATGATATTTTTTATAAGTTTTATGTAAATTACCTTTATCCAAATGTTATATATAATTTATTCACTAAATTTTATTTTATTTAAATTCTATAATAAGACATAATTTTTTGTTAGTTTAAAATGCGAAGTTGACATTTTAGCTAGCATAAACAAGTTTGATTTCGAATATAAGAAAGCGTTGAAGTTTTTGAACACATAACTACCGGTCATATTTATTCTTTTTTTAATATCAATAAAGTTATAAACAAAATAATAAAAATCGGTGGTTTTCAGAGTCGAATTTAAAGTCAAAATTTCTAACTAAATTGAAAAATATTTTTATTGTCTCATTCAAATATTTTTAGACATTGTGATATTTAATTAAACTCTTCTATTAACTTCTTTTTATTTGTTAAATAATCTATGCACAATGTTATCTTCAACTTCTACATAGAAGATAATGGAAGACATTGTCATCATAGTTGTCTTATGGCTGTTTCCAATCATTTATCCTATTAATTAATACACCTCTAACTATAATTTTAATCACTATTTAATTTGGATATATTATATTAACATTCATACATAGATTAAGCACCCATCTTATCCCAAACTTTGGAATCAAAGACATTATTACCTAGCACGTGAGAATTTCAAATTATACAAAATATTCTATATATAGCTGGAAAATCTGAAAAAGAAACCAATAAATTCCAAACCTCACTCACAAAACACAAACACATGAGACTTGAAAGGAACCTCTTTGTCACTTTCTGTAATGAAGGGTGTAGGTTAAGATTATAACAACTTTTTTTTGCTGAATTAAGATTTTAACAACTATCCATATACATATACATTGCATCTTTCATTGGTCACCAATCACCATTTAGAACCAACCTTTCTCACCCTCCTCACCCAAAAGGATTACTTGTCTTTCATGCCACTAGTTTACTATCCTTTATATCTGTCAATCTTTTGTGGAACCAATTTATCAAATTGGTAGTTTTTTATTCGGGAAGAACACAACGGCTAAAGCATTAAAAAGGGAAAAAAAATAATACACGATAGAAATAGGTTTTTTCTTTTACCTTACCAACATTCATACAATATCTCTCTATATAATAACAAATATCAACACAATATTTTTTAGCAAAATTAAAAGAGCAGTGCTATATACCGCGAGAGTTCTATCAGGCGAATCTCACGAATGCGTGTATTTATCATGTCATGGTTGATATTTTCTTCATAAGTATGCAGCCATCTGCACTACAGAAATTATTACCTATATAATTATATATTGTAATCAAGTCAATGTTTTATAAGATCAATTCAGTAACATCACCACTGTTGCAACATCAATACCACTTTACATATTACTTTTAGACTCACCTAGTTGTTTCATCATAAGCCTGAAGGATAGAAAATAAAGTTTTTTCATAAATTTGAAATATATTATCATTATTTATTAGCCAAAGTGTAACCTATGCATAAGATTTATTGTTGCTGACATCCATCCCATAAAGAGATATAGTGGCCTATCATATATCCATACAACACATTTCATTTGTGATGAAATCACAATATTTTTCACGACATACAACATTTTCCTAATTAAAAATACGTTGGATGAAAATTTAGGTTAACAAAGGCTCACGAGTGTCACGAGTGAGAATAATCAGTCTAATCAATATATCAAAAGATATATAAGTGACACAAAAACACAAAGAACTTGAAGTACTCTAAAAATCCTAAACCCTTATTTTTGCACCCACGATTTCTTTTGTTGAGAATGCTTGCTATTTTAGATTTAGCAAGTGTTTATTTATAGACTCTTGCAGTATAGACTTGGACTATTCAATCAAATTCAATCTTCTACTTTTCAATCAACTGCAAGATCTTTACACAAAAATAGGAACAAATCTTCAAAGTTTTCTAAAAAGTCTCCAAAATCTTTTTTTAATGAAACCAAATCAAATTTGCATTGTTCCTAATAAAATCTCATTGACATGCACAAATTAATGAGATATATCCAAAAGAAATCTAAAAAACAAATCAAATTTGTCAAGAGATATAACAGCAACACATGTTGTACAATAGGCCAAGATGTCAAGACATCTGACTCAACATCTGTCTGAAACATGACACCAGAACCTGTCATGATAGTTGGTCAAGATGTCATAACATCTTGCTCAACATCAGTTAAGAACCATGTTTTAGCAAAATTTATGCCAATCATAAAACCATGGATCTAACAATCCTCCCCTTTGATAAATTTTGGCTAAAATAACGAAAGCAGAATAAATCCTGGAGATAGGAATAAAATAACAACACAAGCTACAAGAGAACATGTAAACTTTGTACAAACTGCAAACATAAGAATGTACCAGAAATACACTATAGTTACAGAGATACCTCTTCTTCAAATCTCTCCAGAAGTCAGATGTTCAAACATGTGGTCTGACATCACATCAACAGAGCTCCAACACACCACAAGAGCTTGAATAATTAGACATGTCCATTACTCCCCGTGTCACACATAACCAATACTCCCCCTTAAAGGAAAAACCCAAATCACCAGAAAATCCAAACCATGAACTACCCAAGTTCATATACATCAGAGACACATTCAACAAAAGAAAAATTGGCCTCACATCAGGATTCTCCACATCAAGCAAGATGTCACATCATGCACACAGATCCCCCATCAGTAGCCGCAACAGTAGAAACACAAACACACATGACATACAATCATGCTCCCCCTAAATAGTTGCATACATCAAATAGTCACAATAACTATTCTCGCTTTAGTAGTAGCACAATCTTATCAGTATGTTAATCAACATGTCAAGACATGTGACAAAACATCTGGACAAGCAAAATACACTGACACTTTACTCCCTCTTTTTAGCCAAAAATTGAAAGAAAAAAAGAGTAAATGTAAACACAAATGGAAGCACACACATTGCACACAAGCAATAAACACAAATAGAAGCACACAATCTAAATGGAAACACACAAACTTGATCATCTTTAGGTGGTCTTCCACTTCTTGTCCCTGTCAAAGACCCTTCTGCACTCCTTGTTGATGTCACTAGCCCTTCTATCTTACAAAAATAATTTGTTCTGTCCCTTATCAATAGCAATTTGTATAGGTTTATTATGCCTCAGAGAATAGTGGAAAGATGTAGTAACAGTTGCATTCCTCTATATATGTATTTACTATAACTCCTCAACAGTAAAAGTTCAAATCCTACTACTTATGTCCTTAGTCTGATTTGCTTTAACCATAATAGTAAGTTTTTCCTTATTGTCCATATGCTCCAGAGTAATAACCATTCCTTCAATAGTTTTCTTGATTATTTAATTATGACTATCAAGATTCTTGTTCCAGCCATGTTGAATGAGATATCCGATAAATTCATATTTGCATAGTGTAATGTCAAAACATCATATTTGACATCATAATTATTCAACATTTGTTTCATCCTTATCAGTACAGAGAAACTTCCTCTTGTTCCAATGATACAATTCAAGATCCTCTTTCTTGAATAAAAGGACTCATCCTTGGTTCAAGCTTAGAAACAAGACATGAACTTGATAATTTCTTATTGAATTCTGTGATGTCTTCTTCATTAGAGTGTATTGTAATGATTTCCTTTAGTTGTTCTGTATGAACTCTAACTTCAGAGTTATCTGGATCAACACTTGTGAACTCACATGTTACTTTTTTTTCTGACTCATCAATCTGCAAGAAGATGTTCCAGCATTGTCATTTACATCCATCTCCTTTTTAGTGATTAAATCATCCATTACCACACTTGTGGATTCCACAACAACTTTAGTTCTGGAGTTAAAAACTCTATAAGCTCTTCTGTTTAGAGAATAACCCAGAAATATTCCTTCATCACTTATGGGATCCTTCTTACCCTTTTGATCTTTGTCACTTAATACACAACATTTACTTCTAAAGGTATGAAATATTTGACTGAAGGCTTCCTTCCTTTCATAACTCATAGAGAGTAGTTGAAGTACCTCCTCTCAAAGTGATCCTATTATGAATGTAGCATGCAGTATTCATAGCTTCAACCCAAAACTTCAATGGCTAGTATGAAGCATGACTCTAGTTGATTCATGAATAACTCTAGTCTTTTGCTTAACAACTCCACCTTGTTGAGAAGTGATGGAACAAGAGAATTAATAATAAATACCTTTAGAATCATAAAATTCTGAGAATTTTGCATTCTCAAACTCCTTGTCACGGTCCCTTCTAACCCTGACAATCACATTATTCTCCTCTTGAATGCTTTGACACAAATCTTTGAAGACTTCAAAAGTATCTCATTTTCTCTAAGAAAGTTCATTCAAGTATACCCAGAAAAATCATCTATAACTACATAAATATACCTCTATCCACCAAAACTTGTGATAGACGAATAAGTTAAATATTGTTATACCTGCATCGCCATTTTTCCATGATAACAAACAATCAAGGGTTGTTGAACTTGTAAATTCGTTTAACAATACCAACCAGAAGGATTTTCCATCCACTAAAGTGTATTACAAGCGTCTCAAATACCTGTTTGGTATTGAAAATGATTTATGGGCTCACTGACGCTTATGTCGGGTTCATGACTTACATTCAACAACACGATCATTTTCTAATATTTGAACCTGCAAAATCTAGGTTGAAATTTGATGAATCCATGATGCTTCAAAGGGAAACACATGAATTCGACTCCTCCTCCAAGACACTCATGGCTAACACCACAACATTAATTTCTATTACACCTCATCAACCATATCCTGCAAACAACCATCAAAATCGGCTTTTACCATCTATTGACTATCACGATAGAGGCAAGAAAGACATCGTCAATAACAAAGATCAAAACTTCAAAAAGGGTGGCTGGACTGGTTCCAACCGCTTTGGAGGCGGTGGATGTGTACAACAACAAGACTAGCAGTAGTGGGACCATTGGAACATCCCACCTTATCCTTGCCCATATTAAAATTGAAATAAGCCCCAACAGTGCTTTCCAATAAGAAGGAGTACTTGGGCCAAATCCATAGATTTCTTTCAATGTGAATGCACCTAGCCTAATTGACATTAAAAATGATATTCATACCCTCAATCTAGCTCAACCTGATTAGTCTTGGTATATGGACACCAGAGCTACTTATAACATGACATCCTCCCAAGATAATCTTCCGTCTTATTTTAAATTAATCGTAGGAAATTGTCATCTCATTACAATTTATGGTCTTACTAGTGCATACATACCCATCCCCACCCTTCTCTAGTTCTAAAAAATGTACTACATACCACAAACTTAATTAAAAATTTAGTATTTATTCATATGTTTACTAAAGATGATAAAATTTCAATTGAATTTGACCATTTGGTTTTTCTATGAAGAATTTTTAGATGGAAACGACTCTAATGAGATGTGAGAATCGAGACAATCTCTATCCCATCACCACCAACACCATAAAAAAATTGAGCCTACGTCTTGTTTTGCAACTGTGACATCCTTTCCTTAACATGATCGTTTATGTCATTCATGAGAATATGTTTTACATTCTCTTAGATGAAATAAATTGATTAAACATAGCAAATCTAAAAAGCTACGTTATCATTTTTTGTCATTTTATCCTCTTAAAAAATTTGTTAAACTACCATTCATAAATTCTCATAATCATAGTTTATTGTCATTTAATATTTTACATAACAATGTATAGAGATCTCTCATTTTAAGCTCGTTAGGTCACACAAAAATCTTACACTCTCTTTTAGGATGATTAAATTAAAGAACAAAGACAAATAAACTATCAATAATAATAATAATAATAATAATAATAATAATAATAATAATAATAATAATAATAAAAAGAACACGAAAGGTGTGGTTATCAATTGACAGAGCAATAACATATTTTAAAAAATTAAAAAATACTATTCACACCCCTAATCTTGCTCAACCTGATTAGTCTTGGTATATGGGCACCAGAGCTACTTCTAACATGACAGCCTCACAAGATAATCTTTTGTTTTATTTTAAATTAAGTAAAAATAATAAAATAATCGTAAAAAAATAGTCATTTCGTTCCAATTTATGGTCTTACTAGTGCATAGATAGTTACATACCCATCCACCCTTAAGTTGTTCTCAAAATGCCGCAAACTTAATCAAAAATTTAGTATTTGGTCGTAAATTTACTAAAGATAATAAAGTTTCAATTGAATTTGACTATTTGGTTTTTCTATGAAGGATATTTAGATGGGGATGACTATGGATGAAAATAGACCAACTAATAGGGCCCACGACCTATCTTACACGGGCCCAGATCTTGCTAGACATTTTTGTAAAATAGAAAAACCTAGGTTTTATTCATTATAAGCCACTTTAGTTAAAAGACTAGGTCACAGGTCATGGAAAAAACCTTTTAAATCTATTAGATCGGCCTATTTAAATAATTATGAATAGATTTGTTATTATTATTATATTTGATTTTATACTATGAATTAAAATATAAAAATAAAGTTTTGTTATCTTGAAGAACTTATGAAAATTGTTGAGATATTATTGGGATTTGTTGACATATTATTGGGATTGATATTATTAGTATAATATCAAATATAATTTAATCTAATAATATCAAATATAATCCAAGTTGTATAAGCCTAAACCCAATTAGGATTGTATATAAATAGTCATAGTTTGTATCATTATTTACTTAATATAAATCTAAGATTGTCATGATGACAATCCTAGACAAAATCCTAGGTTTATGCTTATGTGGCAATCTCACAAAGCTTCTCAAGTTAAACCAAAATTTCAATTTTTTTATATTTTATAGAATTCTATATTTATTTTAAATATAAATCTTAAATAAAATTTGCATTAAAAACTGTCAAATAAATATGTTATTGTTATAAAATTAACGAAAACAACATAGAGATGAAGGAGAGAAAATGATATTCTATTATCTTCTTCCAAGTAGTTCTCTTTACATTGCAAAGTGGTCCTTATTTATATGACATTAGGAAGGTAAAAAAATCATAACCTTACTATACCACTTAATAGGGAATATGAAGATGAAAGATAAAAATATATATGGACATCCCCAATAATATTTATTCATAACACTCCCCCTTGGATGTCCATTGATGATATATCTCGTTAAAACCTTACTAGAGAAAACTCAATGAAAAAAATTCTAGTGAAGGAAAAAGAGTACAATATCCTTTGAATGTGAATTGTCTCATTAAAAACCTTACTAGGAAAACCCAGTGGGACAAAACCATGGTGAATGGAAGAAAAAAAGTGTAAAACATATGTATTTCTCCCCCTCATACATACATTTATATGTGAGACGATATTCTCTGTAGTCGTTGCTTAAAATGTCTTCTTTGAAGTGACTTCATGCAGTGTTAATAGTTATGCAGGATTATATGATTTTGTTATCATGATTTGTTTTATAGATCTCCGTGAAATGGATGTACCATCACATGTAAACAAATAACTTATTTCTGACCGACCATTGTGAGGATCTGATAAGTGACCTGCAACTCTAAGATAGCGAAGTATATGTTTGACCATGTTCCAATGTCTTCATGTACGTAAATAATTGTATCTTTCTAATAGATTAACCGCAAATGATATATCAAGACGTGTATAATTATCAAGGTGTATTAGTGCTCCAATTGCCTGAGATATGGTACTTCAGGACCAAGCAGTTTTCATCCTTTCTTGAGGCCTGAAAAGATCTTTCTCCACGTCTAATGATATAACAGCCATATTGGAGTAGGCAACATGTGACATTTATTCATATAGAAGCATTTCAACACTTTTGTATATAGCCTTCTTGATGTACAAATATTCCTTTGTCCAAATGCTCAATTTCCAAACCTAGACATATTTTGTCTTTTCTAGGTTCTTCATCTCAAACTTTTTATTTAAACAATTTATAGATTTTGGAAGCTCTTCAGAAGTTCCAATAATATCCATGTCATCCACATAAACAACTATTATTGAAAATCCTTTTCCACATCATTTTATGAAAATACAAGGACAAATTGAGTTATTTGTATATCCATCCTTTAGTAAATATTCACTGAAATAATTATACCACATGCATCCAGATTAGGGATGGCAAGCAGACCCAAACCCGCGGGGCCCACCCGCACCCGAACCCGAGTCAACGGGTGAAAACCCGAGTTGTCTGGGTTTGGGTTCGGGTGCCACCCGATATTTCGGGTTCGGATTTGGGTAGTGTGAAACCCGCACCCGAAACCCGAAATCACACCCGTTATATATATATATATATATATATATATATTTATATATATAATATTTATATATATATAAATATATATATTTATATATATATATATATATATATATATATAAATATATATATATATTTATAAATATATATATAAATATATATATATATATATATATATATAAATATATATATAAATATATCTATATATATATATATATATATAAATATATCTTTATATATATATATATATATATATATATATATATATATATATATATATATATATATATATAGATATATATATATATATATATAAAGTATATTGTGGAAAGTTGTAGGAAAAAGGTATTTTGTATATTTTGTTACGGGTTCGGGTTTGGGTGAAAAAACTCGAAACCCAACGGGTGTGAGCGTGGGTGTTGTTTTTCCACCCGAATAGTATTTGGGTTTGGGTGCCAATTTCGGATGCGGGTTTGGGTAGTGTGAAACCCGCACTCGACCCGGCCTGTTGCCATCCCTAATCCAGATTGTTTTAACCCATAGAGAAACTTGTTCAATTTGATGGAGTAGTTTTCTCGACATCCAAAATTACGTGCCTCTGGTATATTGAACCCTTCAATAAGTTTCATGTTAATGTCAATATTAAGTAAACCATATAACTAATATGTCATAACATTCATCATGTTAAAATTAAGTCCTTCATGTGCTACAAGGCTAATTAAATATGAAAAATCGATTGAATTCACTACAGGTAGATATGTTTTATCAAAATCAATCTTAGGTCTTTTTGAAAATCATTGAACAATAAATCAAGCTTTATACCATTCTTATTTTGTTTTTTTTTCACAAAAATTCATGTACATCCAATTGGTTTCTCACCTTGAGGTATTCGGACTACAGGTCCAAAATTGAGTCACTTATAAAGTGAGTTTAATTTTTCTTCAATTGAACATATTTATTTTGGCCAATTCTCACTTAGTCTACAATATTTAATAGATTTTGAATCATGATCCTCGTTATCATTGATCAATTTTAGCGTTATATTATATACAAGACATTGTCAATATTGACTTTATTTGGTTATCTCAATTTTGTTTCCATTTCATTTCATCTATGACATAATTTACCGAGATCTCTTTATTTCATATTTCAAGTACTTGATTTGTTCTTCTGGAGCTTAAAAGTAAATTAGGTCAAAATGCTCTTAGAATTTCATATCCTCACTTGGGTCATCTTTAAATTTAGTTTCTTTTCTTGGTATAGGAATTTTAACATTGGAACCGACTTTCCTACCGTGCTTCATGCACGATTTTAATTCATTTGCAATATTAGATTATCTAACAGGAGAATCCACTTCAATTGTAGTATTAGTAGCAATAATTAGTTGTATAAAATTTACAAATGAATAATATTTCAAACTACTGGTTCATATTGGTTTGTATGAGGATCAAGATCTAAAATTGTTCATTGAACTTCTTGTTCATAATTTTAGCTGCTTATTTCCTCCCCTTAATATTGAAAAAACTAATTTATTAAGTGATAATCAACCTACTGGGCTGCAATCAAGTATGGTATTATTTGCTCAAATTATATCCTCAAAATTGGGATTCATATCAATTATATTTTTTCAATATTCTTTCATGACTCATCTTAATATATTATATTTGAGCAATTGGAATATACACAACACATCCAAATATTCACTTAGATGATAAGTATTAGAATAAATTTCAAGTTAAGGGAGGATTAAGATATAGTATCTTGGTGGCTTAATGCGAATAAATATTTTAATGTACTTGATTGCATGTTTCCAAATCATAATTTAGAATTTATAATCTCATTAGTATCAATCATACAACTAAATTTAGACGTCTAAATAATGGATATTCAAGTCCATTTTTTTAATCATATGAACATATGCTACAAGATGTTCAATATTATTTTTTAATAATATATGCGATACTTATCAAGTCCCTCCGCTTTCAAAAATGATGATGATGAAGTCCGCGGGGCTGCAGGTACTATGGATCCTCTGACTCCCAATCGGGTTGCCTTCCTAGTTTTGGAAAAAAAAAATTTAGATAATGAGATTTTTGTCTAAGAAAACAATTTCACAAACTTTTGATTGATAGTAGACAATAAATATTTTGCATGATATTTTAGTCGATGCAATAATTAATGTCATGAAAAACTCAATTTCTATGATTTTTAATTTTCTTTAGAAACACACAAAATTTACCGGATTGAAGAAATTTCGGGTTCTTCAATACTAATTATTCGCAGCATATTATATCCGAGATGACCCAGCCGATTTTACCAACGACACATTTAAGTGTAATTTCTAAACTTCTGGATTACAATGACATGTTCTTCAATTGTACTAATATAAGTGTAGTACAAGCCCGAAAAAAAAGACGGTAGCTTTTCTATTACACATTTCCTGTCCAAATTATATTGTGTAGTACAAAGATATTTGATACCTCCAATATAATTCAAAACCAATATAATAGTATCTCATGATTAAACACTATAATCATACACATACATAGGAACATATTATCATATAATTATCAAAAAAAATTATCCCTTATAAAATTAAACATATTTAGTCATACAAAACCATATCACTAAAATCATATCGCCTTATAATTAATTTGTTTTACTATTCTCCAGGAATGCTTGATAAGTTCTTCAGGGACTATATAAATAATTTGTTTTGCTATCCTAGGGATGCTTGATAAGTTCTTCAAAAACTATATAAATAACTTGTTATAAACAATGTTCTAAAAAAAGTATAACCATTCTTCTGGGATGCGTTAAAATTATTTGTGTCATTCTTATGGAATGAAAATCTTTAAATATTTAACTATGACAATTAGAGGAGCTAAATTTTTTATGTAATATCTATTGGGAGAAAAATAATATCTAAATAACATAGGGGACATGACATTTGGGATTTCACAATATAATACAAATTTCTTTGTGAAATCCTTCTATAATACCTCACTATTATTGACCCATTCCATATAGAATTCGATAATATAGTTGATGCAATCATTTTTCAAACTTTTAGCATAACATATGCAATCCTTGTAGGATATGTTATTAGTATAGATGCAATCCTTATGGGATTCATTAATATCATGATGAAATTCTTCTAAAATTATAGATACAATATTTTAAGGTGTGAGAAATCCTTATTTAAAAACTTTAACTCTTCGGGAATAATATATCATAAATCATCTTCGTAGTGATAAAAAGAAACAATTATTTGCACAATCCTTCTATGAAGCTCGGAAAAAAAACCTTCAAAGTCATGTCACAAATCTTCACATCGATTAAGAAAAATAATTCTTTAAGCAATCCCCCTTGAGATATCTTAACATTAGTCATGTAATCCTTCTGGGATGCACGCTATTCATCCAATTCTTCAAGGATGCATGAAAATTACAATTGATATTTTCATAAAAATTGAACAATCATTCTTTGAGCAATCTTTTAGGGATGCTTCAAGAACTCATCGATGATAGACAACCTTAAAAATATAATTGTACACTAAACAAAATTTCCATTAGAATTTTATACAAAAACATAATAGAATAACACGCTAAAATTTAATCTATAAGATGAAGAAAAAATATTAAAAACTAATTCAAAAGAGAAGAAACATGATTATGCAAATTGATTATAAAATCACTGATACAGTTGAGTTTCGTGTTGATATCGTGTTATAAAATTAACGAAAACAACATAGAGATGAAGGAGAGAAAGTGGTATTCTATTATCTTCTTCCAAGTAGTTCTCTTTAAATTGCAAAGTGGTCCTTATTTATAGGACAAGGTAAAAAATCATAACCTTACTATGCCACTTAATAGAGAATATGAAGATGAAATATAAGAATATATACGAACATCCACAATAATATTTAGGCTAAATTACACTTTTGGTCCCCCTATTTTTCCCAACTCACGATAACAGGCCCCTTATTTTATTTTTAAACAGTTTTAGTCCTCCATACCCACTTGTCAGCCAAAAAGCGCTGAGGTGTACATTTCATTAATTACATGGCATTATTTTTGGTTGCCATGTCATTTTTAAATAAGTTTCAATATAATAATAACTTTAAACAAATTAAAAACATATATTTGGAAATAAATTGCAATATGTTGATGCTGTAACCTAAATTTCATCGTTATTTTCTCCCTTCCAAGCCCCAATCTCCATCGTTCCCTTCTCCTTTCCGATTTTCATCTTTTTCTTCTCACTTCCAATTTGCAACGTTATCTTCTCCTTACCCAGTGCATCTTCTTCCCTTTCCTTTGTAATGGATTCTGAATCTGTGCAAATTTCAAGTTTGTCTTCTCATTCTAGGAGGAAAAGGATTCAATGCTATTGTGGGTTTGATTCTCCACTTTCAACATCGTGGACAACTCAAAATCCAGGTCGGAGGTTCTATGGTTGTGGGTTATATAAGATACAATAAGAATCCCAAAATTTGATTATTGTTCATCCTAAAAATCTGGGTAATGCCTAACCTTAATGTTAATTTACTTTTAATTTAGTTACATGGAAAGAAAGGGTGTTCCTTTTTTGATTGGTATGATGAGAAGATACCGGACCGCTCACAAGAAGTGATTAAATCTCTATTGAAGAAGGTTAATGAGTTGAAGAAGAAGGATGGTTTAATAAAGAAGAGTGATGATGACCTAAAGAAGAAGATCAAGTTGTTGATTGTTTTGCTGATTCTGTCATGGGTTTTGATCATTATGTTGCTGACAAAATCATTTGCTTGAGTATTGTTTTAATTATGTAGTAGTATTGTTGTAAGGTTTGTCTCCAATTGATGGTTCCAATTGATGGTTTAGTGTACTAACTTTGTATTAGTATTGTGGTTACTTTGTGTTTGGGTTATTATGTATTTAGTATTATGAATTCCAGTCAAAGCCCATTTACGACAAGCACAGTAATGTCGTTGCAAATTCACCTCGTAAGTGTCAATACCATTAGTCACGCTAAATATGTTGAAGTCATCATCTCCATGCCAAGTCGGACACCAACCTCCAGCAGCCCGCTTCAACTTTTCTATAACTTGGTCAACCTTAGGACAAATAGTGCTTCATCTACAACATGCTCAACATATATATTAGCACATTCATGAGCAGACATAACTTCCCCAAATTTCAAGACATCATTGTCATTATTTAGCGGTTTAAGACCACGCCCAAATGAAAATTTGGGATCATGGTACCAGAGACATTTGAATCTGACATAACCAAAACTCTTGATAACTTCTTCAATTTCCATATATGACATTGTATCAATATCCCAACTCCAGTCCAAAGCTTTAACCTTTCCATTTACATAAAGTTTGTAAGGAAATTGAAGTAATGTACCCCCGTGATTAATTTTCAACCTTACTGAATTAGTCTGAGATGGCTTAGAATAAAAAAATATTGTACAAAACTTAGGGTCTTCATCGCAACAAATTTAGGTTAACAGTAAATGCAGTAATCAACATACCTTGCAACAAATTTAGGGTCTTCCTTAGTAACGGAGGATGGTTGCCCATGAGTGGAAGACATTTGCAACTGATAAAATTTCAGAAAAATAAAGAGAATAGGGAAGAGTTAGGGTTTCAGTTTCAGTTTCGGATAAAATTTCAAAAAAATAAAGAGGATACGGGATAAAGTTTCAGTTACCTTTTCTGCAAATCGTCTTCTCCAGTTCGTCGCTTCAGTGTTCTTCGCTTCGTCTTCTCCGATTAAGCTTCGTGTTCTTCGCCGTGAGGTTCACTTCGTGTTCTTCGCAAGTATTTTCCAGAAATGACTATTTTACTTTTTAAAAAACCATTACAACATTATTAAATCCATGTTTTCAATTTCTTTTTCTTTATTTTTACAATATATAAATTAGAACCAAAAACAATGCCACGTAATTAATGAAATGCACACCTCAACGCTTTTTGGCTGACAAGTGGGTATGGAGGACTAAAACTGTTTAAAAATAAAATAGGGGGCCTGTTATCGTGAGTTGGGCAAAATAGGGGGACCAAAAGTGTAATTTAGCCTAATATTTATTCATAACAGTTATTATTTTTTTTAGAATTAATATCTCAATTAACATTCTTTAAAGTACATTACAACTCTTATAGCTCTTATCACCATTATATATTATTAACTCTTAAACTACTTTTTTTATTTTATAAATTATTAGTCACTTTAATTAATTAATCAAAACTAAATTTTTTACTAAATAATTTTAAATATAAATTTCTTTATGCATTAAGATAAATAATTTCTCATAAATTTTTTCTTATATTTTCTCATAAATGTATTTTAAATTATATTTAATTGATTACATTATATTTTATAGTTTTTGAGAGAAAATATCTAATGACAAAAATACAACATAAACTATTTAAAATAAAATATATTTTAAAATAATAATTTTAATTGAAAATAATTAAAAAAATAGACTCTAAAAAAAACCTACAATGTTAAATAAAAATACACAATTTTTGTAACTTTTAAAAATACACAATTTTTACTTATTTTAATGTTACAAATACTACATAAATTAGTTAAATAATATTTCTATATAAAATTATACGATATTAAAATAATAAAAATATAAAATATAGCATAAAAATTAAAATAAAACTTTTTAATAATAAGACCTTTCATTTGCTTTTGAAATTCTATTTCTTTTACCTTATATCTTATATTTTATAGAAAAACTATTTAACATCATAAATACTACATATATAATTTAAAATAATATATTTTAACATAATAATTTATAATTGAAAAGAATTAAAAAATATAACCTATAAAAAACCCCTAAAATATTAAAAAATATTTTTTTAAAAATATATTTATATTTAATTATTGATGCAGATAATAACATAGGGATGCCAAAGAACCAAGGTATTGAAATAAAAAATATTATATTTGATTGTATTGAAATAAAAAAATTATTTTAGATTAAATATGTTTTAACCTCTCATTTAATTACAATCAATAGTTAAAGTTAAAAAAAAAACCTACAATGTTCAATGTTTTAACTTAAATATTTGGGAATTAAAAAAAATAGTCAAATTGTAAGTCACTTAACTTAAATATGGTTTACTCGCATATGTATTGTGTATGAAATAGATGTGGTGGCAAATTTGACCTCCCAAATTTATATTTTTCTATTTTTAATTTATCTGTTCAATTTTGAATTGTTTTGTTTTTGTCATTTATTTTATTTATTCTTTCATTGGTTAATTTATTGCTATCTCACTATTGTAATTCTCTTCTCTTTTTCCCGTTATTTTATACTAAATTTAAATCATATTAATTTAAACGTTTTAATTCATATTTTAAGTCAATATTAATATTGAAGAGAATTTTTTATATTGGTCTATTTTTTTTTTAATAATATGGATTAAATAGATATTATGGGAGATTTAGATGTCTTTCAAGCGAAAGTAAGTGGTATAAGAATAATAATTGTTTTTAAAATGTCCAATATCACTTTAATAAATTCTCAGTATTGAATATGTTTGTATTATATTATATTAATTTTTTTATTTACTTATTAAGTTTATCGTATTTAACATGATTATTATTATATATATATATTTATTTATTGTAAACTATTAAATTATTGTTAATTTTGTATGTAAAAAAAAGAAACTCAATATAAAATATCACTACAAATATATTTTATATTTATCTAACTAACTATTTATCGATAATACTTTAATAAAACGTATCTGCGCATCGCGCGGGTAAATGTCTAGTTTGTACAATTCAATTCAATAATATAATCCTTAATTCCTTTATTCTCTCTTTCTGTCCTCACTAAAAATGCCTCACACACTAACAAAATGGTATTAAAGTCTGGTTCGAGAAAGAGACAGATGTAGTATCAAAATGCCCAAGAAGAGATGTCTTGTTGCAAGGTGTCAACGGCAGTACAAGTGTGCGGGGGAAAATTGTGGACTCACATTTAGGGGGTGTTAGAATAATAATGCAAGTGTGAGTAAGTGGGAAAACAGTCCCACATTGGATAGAAATATGGTGAATTAAGAATATATAAGTGAGAGAACCTACTTACCTATCACCTTAAGGTTTTAGGTCGATAGGAGGTGTGTCTCTCACAAAGGTGAATCCTCTCTCAACTCTCCCCCGATTTCGCGCTAAAAAATTGGTATCCAGAGCTTCCGGTTATTGATCTTGAGAACTTCACGTCAGATATCATGTTTCTTGGGAACGTGAATCAATCGCTACAAAGATGAATGGTACTGACGACATTCTAAATTTGCTTTCAATGCTTGACGATAAGAATTGGATTCGATGGAGAAAACAGATGCAATCTCTATTAGGCTTTCATGAAACCCTAGAATTGGTTACTAATGGAGTTCCTGTGCTAACTGCAAATGCATCTGACGCACAGAAAACTGCCCACGCCGAAGCCAAGAAGAAGGATTGCAAGGCAAAGGAGATCAAGATTTGATACAAGCTTTACAGGCTAAGTCAAGAAAAAATAATGGTGGTTCCAACAAATTCAAAGAAAATTTCGACAAGACTCAGGACAAGAAGCCTTGGTCGAACGCTCACAAGTAGGGGTGGGAATAGGCCAGTCCGGCCTATAGAAGCCTATAGCCTAACCTACTTAAGGCCATGCTAGGCCAGACCTATTTAATAAAGAGGCCAGGTTTAGGCTTTTTTAAAAGCCTATTTTATTAAATAGGCTAGGCTTAGGCTATTAAAAAAGCCTATGAAGCCTTATAGGCTGACCTATACTTTCATATATATATATATATATATATATATATATATATATATATATATATATATATATATATATATATATATATTAGAAAAAAAGGCTAACGAGTCTAGTGTATGCATATATATTAGAACAAAGGCTAAATAGGGTCACCTTATATATGCATATATAGGCCGACCTATAACACTTCTTAATTAATATGGATTAATTAAAAATTTTAATGAGATACAGGCTTTTAATGTAGATAACCATGTTAAATCCAACATTTGGTTCCTCGATTTAGGCTGCTCGAGTCACATGATTCGTCAAAAGGTGTGGTTGACAGATTTTGACGAATCGAATAATAGCAAGGTAAAACTTGCTGATAATAGTTCGTTGCAAGCAGAAGGTAATGGCAACATAGTTTTTCACATGAGTAATGGAGAGAAAGCTATGATCAAATATGTGCTCTATGTACCTAGTATGAAGTGGAACCTTCTAAGTGTTGAACAACTGGTTGAAAAAGGGTTCACAGATGTCATAAAAAGATGGAGTTTTAAAATTTTTCGACACCCAGAACAATTTGGTCTTAAAATCTCCTTTGTCGAAGCACATGATGTTTAACACCATGATCAGTTCGACTGAAGTACAATGTCTAAAAACTGTTGTCGACACACGGGTAGTTGGTTGTGGCATTTGAGGTTTGGACATTTGAACTTTCAATCACCCAATCAACTGATTAATCAAGATATGGTTACTGGTATTCCAAGTCTTGAGATGCCTGAAAAATTCTTTGAAGGTTGTTTAGTCGGAAAGCAATCCGAAAATTATTTTGCTTCGACTATGCTAGTGAGATCATCCTGCATACTCGAAGTGGTACACTCAAATGTATGTGGTCCATTTGAAGAACGTACCCTTGGTGGAAACAAATATTTTGTTTCATTTGTCGATGAGTTTAGTCTAAAGTTGTGGCTCTATGTGATCAAGATAAAGGACGAAGTATTTGACATCTTTAAGAGATTCAAGATACTTGTCGAAAACCAGAGTGAGAAGAAGATCAAAGTTCTGCAAACAGATGGAGGTGGCGAATACACATCCAAGATGGTCGAATAATTTTGTGTCGAACATGGTGTTGATCACGAGGTAACTGCTCATTATACTCCTCAACATAATGGAATTTCCTAAAGAAGGAACAGAACCATATTGGATATTGGAGAGATCCATGCTGAAGCAGAAGAATCTGCCAAAGTCCTTATGGGGTGAAGCTGTTTCAACTAGAGTTTATATCTTGAATAGGTGTCATACCAAGAAGTTAAAGAATAAGGTTCCTAAAGAAGTATGGAGTGGAAAACGACCATCAATGAGCCATCTCAAGGTGTTTGGCTCTATGTATTATAAGCATGTTCCTGATGCAAATTTGAGTATGGTGTCTATATTTAGGTTATGACACAAAATATAACACTCATTTGCCGGTAACTAGAAATAGCTTGGAGAACTTGTCGAAGTTCAAAGAGCTAACAATGAAGGAATTTGAAATGTCGAATCTGAGAAAATTGCCTTATTTCCTAGGCACGAAATTTCAAATGTCGAAACAAGGTATGGTGGTGCATCAAAGGAAGTATGTCAAAGAGATACTCAAGAGATTCAGAATGGATGATTCAAATCCTTCATTCTCACCTGTCGAAACAAACTTGAAGTTGGAGAAGCATGGAGATGAAGACAAAGTCGATGTAACTTTGTTTAAGCAAATTTTCAAATCTCTGATATATGTGTACAACATTTGATGTGATATAGGTTTTGCAGTCAGATTAGTGAGCAGATACATGAGTGAACCAAGAATGTCACGCATGAAGGCTGCAAGAAGAATTCTAAGATACCTAAAAGGATTGATAGACTATGGAATTCTATTTCGACGATACTCTGAAGGCGAAGAAGCAACATTTACTTGATTTTCAGATGCTGATTGGTGTGGAGATAAGGAAGATCGAAGAAGCACAACTGGATATTTCTTTCAAGTATTTGGTGCCTCAATTCCACGGTGTTCGAAGAAACAACTTGTGGTGGCATTATCATCGTCTGAAGCTGAATATATAACAAGATGCTATGTTGGATGTCAAGCAATTTGGATCAGATCAATACTTGAAGAAATGGAGGTCGAAGTGAATAAACCTCTTGTGTTGCAAATAGACAACAAGTCTGCCATAAATCTGACGAAGAATCCAGTTCTGCATGGAAGGAGTAAGCATATCAAAGTTAGATTTCACTTCTTGAGGGAAAAGGTAAATGGGGTGAACTTGAAGTTAGGCATTTCCCGAGTGAAACACAGTTGGCCGACATTTTCACCAAAGGATTGAAGATTGACAGGTTCCTAAATTTGAGAAGGAAATTAAGAATAGTTCAGATTGACTATTTTTAGAGTTGTTCGACAACTTGAATTATAAAGGGTATGTTGAGATATTATTGAAATTTGTTGAGATATTATTGGGATTGATATTATTAATATAATATCAAATATAATATCAAATATAATATAATATAATAATATCAAATATAATCCAAGTTGTGTAAGCCCAAACCCAATCAGGGTTGTATATAAATAGTCATTGTCTGTAATATTATTTGTACAATTAAATTCAATAATATAATCCTTATTTCCTTTATTATCTCTTTCTCTCAGGACTAAAAGCGCCTCACACATTGAAAAAAAGAAGCTGAAAAACGTTATGAACAATGCCATATAGTTGTTTTCACAGTTCTCTCAAACAAATAGTATCACAAAATGTACGCTATTAGATAAACTTGAATAAGTCAATTAAGACTAATATTTAATCACATTAATCTTATAATTTGTTAGTATATTTATACATTAGTTGAAATTCTCATTTACAAACCTTTAAATGAAATAAGCTTTTAACTAAGCTAATAGGTCAATCAGACATTCCAAAAGGCTAACATCAGACCTAAAAATAAGTCTATGATATGTTACAAGCCAGACTTAGGCTTTAAATTTGTTAGCAGGACAAACCCAAGCTTGGCAAAGCCTAATTCGACTCAGCTTACTCCCACCCTTAAGGATGACTCTAATGAAACGTGAGAGTCGAGGCGATCTGTATCCCATCACAACCAACACCACCGCCATAATAAAGTCAAGCCTGCATCTTCTTTTGCAGTTGTGACATCCTTTCCTTTACATGATCGTCTACATCATCCAGGAGAACATGTTATATTCTCCTTAAGCTCGTTAGGTCACACACAAATATTATATTCTCTTTTTGGATAATTAAATTAAAGAACAAAGACAAAGAAACTACCAATAATAAAAAAAAGAGAACACGAAAGGCGTGGTTATCTATTGACAGAGCAATAACATATTTTAATAAATTGAAAATACTATTTACACCTATAATCTTGCTCAACCTGATTAGTCTTGGTATATGAGAAATAGAGCTACTTCTAACATGATTTCCTCACAAGACAATCTTTTGTTCTATTTTAAATTAAGCAAAAATAATAAAATAATTGTAGAAAATAGTCACTTCGTTCCAATTTATGGTCTTATTAGTGCATCCACCCACCCTCCTCTTGTTCTAAAAAATGCCAGCAAACCTAATTAAAAATTTAGTACATGGTCGTAAATTTACTAAAGATAATAAAGTTTAAATTGACTTTGACCATTTGGTTTTTCTATGAAGGATATTTAGATAGGGATGATTAGGGATGAGAATAAATCAACTAACAGGGGCCTACAACCTATCCTACACGGGCCCAGATCTCGCCAGACTTTTTTTAATAGAAAAAACTTAGACTTTTTTTTTTTTTATTATAAGTCTCTTTAGTTATAAAACTAGGTCATAGGCCATGGAGAAAACCTTTTAAACCTATCAAACCGACCTATTTAAATAATTATGAATAGATTTGTTATTATTATTATTATTATTATATTTTATTTTATACTATGGTTTAAAATATAAAAATAAAGTAATTATCTTGAAGAACTTATGAAAATAAGCTGAAAAACGTTATGAACAATGTCATATAGTTGTTTTCACAGTTATCTTAAGCAAATAGTATCATAAAACCTATGTTATTAGATAAACTTGAATAAGTCAATTCAGACTAATATTTAATCACATTAATCTTATAATATGTTAGTCCATTTATACATTAGTTGAATTGCTCATTTACAAATCTTTACATGAAATAGACTTTTAACTAGGTTAAGAGGTCAATCAGACTTTCCAAAAGGTCGGTATTAAGCTTAAAAATAAATCTATAATAGACTACAAGTCAAACTTAAACTTTAAATTTTTTAGCAGGACATGTCCAGACTTGGCAAAGTCTAACTCAACCCAACCTCATCCCACCCCTAATGATGACTCTAATGAAACGTGAGAGTCGATGCGATCTCTATCCCATCACAACCAACACCACCCATAAAAAAGTCGAGCCCACATATTCTTTTGCAATTGTGACATCTTTTCCTTACCATAGTCATTTACTATCCGGAAAACATGTTTTTCATTTACTCAAACAAAATAAATTGATTGAAATGTACAAAAATCTAAAAAACAACACTTATTTTTGTCATTTTTATCATCTTGATAAACGGTTAAACTACCATTTATAAATTCTCATAACCATAATTTGTTGCCATTTAATATTTTCCATAGTTATGCATATGGAGATCTCCCATTTTAAACTTGTTAGGTCAGAAATCCTATCTTTTCTTTTTGGATAATTAAATAAATTAAAGATCAAAGGTAAATATACTATCAATAATGAAAAAAAAAAAAGAGAACACTAATTAAAAAAAACTAAGACAAAAAGTTGTGGTTATCAATTAACACAACAATACCATTTTCTTAATAAATGAAAAAAGCAATGGATTGTGCACATGCATATTAATCAAAAAATTAATTTATTTTCTTCCTATACCTGTTTATTCTTCTGATGAGTGGATACACAAGCAATCCTTTCTGTCATTGGCACATAACCCTACTTTTTAAAATAATTAATTAATTAATTTTTAATTTGAAAGTTGATGGAAAGGTGTTGTTGTACAGCAACCACTCGTATTAAATATCAATATTTTGCCCATTCAACTTGTTGCTTGATTTTGTCTATTCGCCTCAAAATTCATGCCATTTCCCAAATTACTCCAATTTACTTCTTCTTCATCCTATTACATCACCATCTTCTATTTCAGCTAATTTTTGATTTCTTTCATCTCAAGCAATGCTAACAGATTTGTTTCTCTATATGTTTCCAATTCAATGCTACCATTATTAGTACTACCATTTTGCAAGATATGAATTCTATCTTCTATTTTTCTTTTCTTAATAAAATATTTAGAATAATGATTTAAATAGAAATATAATTATAAATAAAATGTAATAACGGAAATTAATTTATTTATCGATCCCATTTAATAAGATAAGGTTTGACAGTTGTTTGCGGCCGTCCAAAAGTATAAATCTTTGAAAGAGTAAAAAGAAAAAGAAAATCGTAAGTTCAGATTAAAAATGTTAAATTTTTACGTAATAATAAAGTTAAACTACAATATTAAAGTTTAAATATTTAGATTTTTTATTTGACCTGAAATTTTGACTATTTTAAAAAATTAATATTAACTATGATATTGTTATTTTTTTATTAAACCTTTGAGATACTTTATTCTTTAATTAAATTTGATTTTTATTTGTTTGGTACAAATATTTGACTTTATATATAGAATTAGTTTGAAAAAATAACCACCATTAAAATGATACTAACTAATCATCAAAGAGATAAACAAAAAACTATAAAAATCTTAAAATAAATATTAATTGTAAAGATAAACAATAAGGGTATTTTAGTGAATATTTATCCAATTTATCATATTTTAAATCAATTACTATCAAATTTTAAAACAATATTTTTTTAATATATTAAGAAATAAATATTATATCCTTAGTTGGACATGATGAGAAATTTCCTCACAATGTCTAAATATTATTATTTTAATTTTTTAATTAAAATAAATATTAATTTTTTAATCTTTTCCTATTTTCTATTCTACCTAAAAAAAATGAAAGTTGAGAAATGGCAAGGAGTCACCATCTTCTATCCTTTGGTATTTCTTGAACAATAGGATAGATATTAGATAGATGAGAAAGAAAGACAAACCTCTCTCTCTCTCTCTTCACCATCTCTACAAAAAAATAAATTTATAAAAATAAGTTATAATTTTTTTTATATTAAATAAAAAAAGTAAAATATAAGGTGATATACAAATACCCTTTTTCTCATTCATATATCTGTTGTTTCTGTGTGTGTGATACACATCTTTCATTCATTCATTATATATATATAAATAATTTATCATCTTGAATCAACGGTAATTGTTGTTTGTAAGAGAAAAAGAAACAAAGAGGAAAAAAAAAAGAGGGCCTCTCGCCCTCTCTCTCCTTCTTATGCTTTCTCTCAGATCTTAGATTTCTTCCTGATTTCTCATCTGGGTTTGTCTTCTCTTGGTAAACCTTTTTCTCTTAATCCAATGACTTTTTTTCTCTTCAAGTTTTTATCTTTTTGAATTTTTGAATTCTGGGTTGATCCATTAAGGATCCATTAATCTAAGTAGACAATCATCATCAACATCATAGTACATCATAGTTTTCTGCTAAAGATGTCTGATAAAAAAACATAGATTTGTTTGTTTTTTTTTTGTGTGTGCATGTTTTTGTTTTATTCGTAGGTTGTTTAATCAGCATTACTATGTTTTTGTTTGATGGTTGTTATGGTTTTGAGGAAAAGATAAATTGTGTGTTTTTTTTTAAGGTTTTTGTTTTTGTGGATGTGGATTGTTGTGGTTTGAGATTGGATTTTGAATTTTGAATTTGATTGGAGTTGGTGGAAGTGCAGGTGGAAATGGATCCTGGGAAGCTGTTCATTGGAGGGATTTCCTGGGATACTAATGAAGACCGACTCAGACAGTATTTTCAGAGCTTTGGTGATGTGGTTGAGGCGGTGATTATGAAGGATCGTACGACGGGACGGGCTCGTGGTTTTGGATTTGTTGTTTTTGCTGATCCTGCTGTTGCTGAACGGGTTGTGGTTGAGAAACATGTCATAGATGGTAGAACTGTAAGTTTGCTTATATATATGATAATTGGTTTATGTTTCTTTAGATAGAGATATATGCGCTTATTTGTCACTGTTGTATAGCTTTCTTTTCGTGTTGAAAAAGAATTATGATTCGATGTCTTCCATCAGAAAAGATCGATGAAAGTGCGTCTATTATTATTTTACTAGAAGATTCAGATGCATTTTGCTGTGTTATGAAGCAACTTGAGTTTAGAATTTCACCAATAGAGAATATCGGTTTGCGAAGAGATTTGATTACATGATAGCAATGGCTAGACAAATATGAATGAAAATTGATGCCTGAGATGTTAATGCAGTATGTGACACTTGATGCATATCATAATTACGTAAATCAGTGTCGTGATAAGTTATGATCCGCTACGATAGCTATTACAAAAGTAATACTATTGTATTCGAAAATGTGCGCCGAGAAACATCTGTTTCTGTAAGCTGACAGCTACGTCAGAATATTCCTTGAAGATATGTACTTTCCATGTGGTTCCTAATCAAGCGATAGCAGATATTTAAGCTGCAGAATCAATTCGCGAGATAGTGTTTAATTGAGTTTTATTGTCATCATGCAGGTTGAAGCAAAAAAAGCTGTCCCTAGAGATGATCAGAACGCGTTTAGCAGAAGCAACAGCAGCAGTCACGGGTCGCCGGGTCCTACTCCTATACGCACAAAGAAGATATTTGTTGGAGGTCTAGCATCGACCGTTACCGAGACTGATTTCAAGAATTACTTTGATCAATTTGGAACAATTACTGATGTTGTTGTGATGTACGACCATAACACACAACGGCCTCGAGGTTTTGGATTCATCACATTTGATTCCGAGGAAGCTGTCGAGAAAGTGCTTCATAAAACTTTCCACGAACTTAATGGTAAAATGGTTGAGGTCAAGAGGGCTGTCCCGAAGGAGTTATCTCCCGGTCCAAGTAGAGGCCAGCTAGGTGGATTTAGTTACGGTACTATGAATAGGGTTAGTAGTTTTTCTAATGGTTTCGCACAGGGATATAATCCAAACCTCATTGGAGGACACGGACTTAGAATAGACGGTAGATTGAGCCCTGCTAATGTTGGCCGCAATGGATACACTCTTTTCAGTCCAAGTTATGGGACGGGACTCAACTTTGAGCCACCATTGAATGAAAATGAAAACTTGTCTAACTTTGTCATGGGACGAGCATTGAGCTCTCCCTACAGTGCAAGTCCGAGCCGGTACAATAATGCCATGGGGTATGTTGGTTCAAATGTTGGCAACAATTCAACCATAAGTTCAACAAATCAGAGTTTGTGGAGTAACGGAAATCTTAACTATGCCAATAACCCTGCAAACCCCGACTCTTTCCTAGGTTACGGAAATGAAAGTTCAAGTATCGGTTCTTTTGGTAATATCGGATCACTCTGGAGTACCTCTGTCGGTAATCCTAATCAAGCTGGAACTATTGGGTCTGGATATGGTAAGAGCAATCTTAATTATAGGTTCGGAGATATGATATTAGAGTCAAAAGCCGTAGGTTATGGAAAGAGTAATGAAGGCATTGTTGAATCTGATTCATCATATGCTTTCTCAAATGGCGGCTACGGCGAGGCATACAAAAGTACTTATGACGCTGCGCCATTTTATCAAGACCATACATGGAAATCAACAACTTCTGAACTCGAGGATCCCGGTTCTCTTAGTTTTGGCCTTGAAAATGCTGTTTCGGATTTAATGCGCAAAAGCTCTAGTGGTGGTCACGTTGGAGCTTATGCTGTTGCTAATAGACAATCAAACAGAGGTAGACCACATTTCTTTCTTTAATTATATGCTCTCTTACTCAAATAATAAAGTACGACGATACAAAGCTTGCATGTATTAATTAATGTATTTTCGAACGTGTTTTGATTCAGGAATTGCTGCTTAGGAAGATTAAGCCACGAATGATGCTAGCTCGTGTTTCGAAGGTGAATGAATGTGTGAAAAGCATGAATCTACTTCGTTTTGAGATACTTTGATCGTTGCTTCTAAAATTTCGATAGAGCCAATTGGTTTGGCTGTGTTGAATAACTTGCAAATACACAAAACTTACAAGGGGTTTTTTTTACTATAAGGGTTGAGTGTGAATTATAGGTTTTCTTTCTTTGGGATTTTGAGACTTGTTATATGGAGTTTGCCACAAAAATGATGCACACCTCTCTCACGATAGAGTAATACACAAAAGAAGAAAACCTTCTCCCTTTTATTTTTCTTTTGGTATTTTTTTCTTTCTCTTTTTCAAACTGTTCTTCCTTATCCTTCTTTGGACAAGTAGAGTTGGACCATGTTGCTGCTAGTCTTGGCTGGTTGGTATCTTTTTAATTATCTTCTTTTCGATGTTTTTGATTTCTCAGAATCTGTAAACGATACACGATATTGTCATTGGAATGTTCATCTAGGTTCCATAAAATGTTAGCTGATTCATCTTCTACACAATACAATTTCTTTATATTTCTCTATTACATGCTTCATTTATGAATATTATCAATGATGAGTGATTCATCTCTTGCTTATTTTCCAACAATTTCTGTGTATATCATTTTTTTCTTATGTTATCTATGAGTTGTAGCTCCTTTCCTTCTATTCATGTATGAACACAATGTATGTGGAATGACACTTTGATTACAAAGTATGATAGTGTGTAAATGTGGTTTAAGTGATTATGAAGTGTGTGTGATATACATGGGAAATTCAAAATTCTTACTCATACTCAAACCAAACATAAAAAGCTTGTTATCCAATGTTAAAAGTGACATATATCTTTTCTATATTGAATAGCCTCTCATGTTTTGAAACATAAATGATGTATTTTGCTAATGTTAGGGATGATGAACTAGAATATTGTTATGTTCACAAAACCTTTTTTCTCAAAATGAATCTCCTTCCTTTTTTTTTTTTAAAGGGTTAAATAAGTTTTTGGTCCCTATAAATATTGCAGTTTTATTTTTAGTCCCTCTCTGCCTTTAGGCAACGGTTTTTACAAAATAACCGTTGCCAAAACTCAGGAGAGACTAAAAATGAAACTGCAATATTTATAGGGACCAAAAACTTATTTAACCCTTTTTTAAATTTCAATGTGAGTTATGTGAATGAGGCTCTTCACAATTTCACCTCACTAATAGGACATTTATTAGATGATGAGTTAGTATGTACTTATTGTGCAATCTTTTTTGTTATACTCCAAATGTCTACAAAAAGATCTATTTTTCCTTTTCACATTTGTTTGCAAATTGACATCTCTATTCTCCTATACATCCACTCATTCATTTGTACATTTATATAGAAATTTGGAGGGGTTATTTCCTCTCACATTAATACTTCTATAATTTTTATTCATATATTATGTTTTTTATGTGATGAACTTTATGGTGCCCAAATGTGAAAGGTGAGAAAAATACATGAAATTAAGGGAATAGGGTTGAATTGTATTGTATTGCATTTAATAACTTTTCTGATTGTCTTACAGTCAAAGAGTATGAAAGTGGAAATTAAAGAGATTAGGAATAAAAATCACATAAATTTATATTGGTTCACTCCATAAACTAGATGTTAGTTCAATTTTCTCACATTAGAGAGATTTTCAATAAATCACACCTGATTGATTACTGACCACCACTAAAACAACATAATCTTAAATTTTCTTGCCTCACACTAAAGAACATCTTTGCCTTAAAACTTGTATAAACTTCTTTGTCTTAAAACTTGTATGGAATTTCTTGTCTTAAACCTTTAATGATTTTCTTGCCTCACACTAAAGGATTCCCTTGCCTCATATCCGAGGACTTTGGAAAATTACAAAAGTCTTTAAACCTTTAATGATTTTCTTGCCTCGAATAAATGATTGGCTTGCCTCACACCCGAGGACTTAGGAAAATTACAAAAGTGTTAGTTTACAACAATTCACACAATGCGGTAAACTTAATAAAATTTGGTTACAAGTGTTTAAATTTTCAAACAAAAAATAATTAATAGAGATCACTTGTGTCTAAGTGTTTGTTCTTTGATAATATTATAGTGAATTGCAAAACTAATTCAACATGTTGCTGTAGCGACTCATAACTGTAGGGGTGGCAAAACGGGCCGCCCGCCCCGCCCGCAGCCCGCCCCGCCTTATGCCCGCCAAAAAACGAGCGGGGCGGGCATGCCCGCCAAGTAAAATGGGCATCAAAATCATGCCCGCCCCGCCAAGATGGCGGGTTGGCGGGCGGCGGGCTTACCCGCCTATTTTTATTTATATTTTTTTAATAGATTAATATGTATTTTTTTACCTTTTAATTAAACTTTTCACTTATTTTTTAAAACAATTTTTATAAAAGTAATTTTTTAACAAATTTACTCTAAAAAATATTACATATATTTATAAATAAATGTATAAAATAAACCATCAAGAATTACAATTACTAGAATTAACTAAAAAAATAGTGAGTTTTGGAGGAGGAGCGGGTTTTGGCGAGCGGCGGGCTTTGGCGGGGCGGGTATGGCGGGCGGCGGGTTTTGGCGGGGCGGGCTTTGGCGAGCGGCGAGCCTAGAATCCCAACCCAACCCGCCAAATTTTGGCGGGTGCGCGGGCGACCCGGCGGGCCCCGGCCCGTTTTGCCAAGTAATACAATTATTGACAGTGGATGAGCAACTTCAATATTTGAATGTGGTTCTTCTATATAGACCTTAAAATTTTGAACTTCATTATTTAAATGTGGTTTTTCTATATAGACCTTAAAATTTTGATTTGACAATCATTTGTACTTACCAATCATTTGTCCTTTGGATATGGAGCCGTTGGAATTGTATGATATGTACATAGTCTTATATAGTCATTCCTTGTATTGATCCTTATCTTTTTGTTCATTGTACTGAAATATTTGACATGATATGATAATTATAAGAATATTCTTTGTTGTGATTCAATATAATAGGTTTTTGTCATTTAGGCACAAGTTATCGATTTTTAGACAGACTTCTGATAATCTTTTTAACGTGATCTGATGTGGAATATCCTTTGTCTAGAACATTAAGTCCTGCAACAAGAATCTGGAATATTGAAAACGTTGTTTTCACATATTCATCATCTTCCATCTTGAAGGCTTCATATTTCTGAATTAGGGCAAGAGTCTCTGTCTCCTTAACTTGAGCGTTGTCTTCATGAGTCATTTTAAGAGAATCAAAGATAGACTTTGCAATCTCTTTATCAGTGATCTTTTCATACTCAACATGAGAAATAGAAAATAACAAAATAGACGTAGCTTTGAAATGATTCTTGTAAGCTTTATTTTGATCATTTGTCATTGCACTTCTTGCAATCTTGACACCAATCGCATCTATTGGATATTTGTAGCCATCAACTACAAGATCCCAAATATCAAAGTCAATCGCCATATAATACGTTTCAATTCTATCCTTTCAATAGTTAAATTTTTCTCCATCAATGATAGGAGGTTTAGCACTATACTGATCTTTATCCTTATTATCAACGGTGACATTGTTTCCAGAGTTACTTGTGGGGGTAAACATTGTTTTTCACCTAGTCTGAATCGGTACTGAACACTGTTAGGTGCTTGATAAAGATTTAAACTCTTTATCACACTCAGAACCGAAACTCTGATGGCAACTGAAGGTGTGAAAAACACTAGAAAGGGGGGTTTGAATAGGGTTTTTAAAACACAGTTTTTGCAACAACAAAAATCCCCTCTTAAAAACAACATATACGTCACTCTTGATAATAACAATAAATTGCAAGAAGGAAATAACAAGGTATGTTTATACTAGTTCACTTGAAAATTATTAAGCTAATCTAGTCCATCCGCCAAGGTGATTTCGCCTTATCAACAAGGTCTTAATCCAATAATCTCAAGATTATTACAATGCATAAACTAACCGCGAGTGACTAACAATAAAACCTTTAATACACATAAGTCCCAAACTTCCCAAGAAATTCTGACCAACTGGTCTCTCAAGGAACAAACAAACAACAGTTTGAATAAAGGTTTGTTTACAATGATATGCTTCTACATAAGCTGGATTTAAACACAAAATACAGATTATAGACAAAATGAGAAGCTATGAACAGTCTTTCAGGTCTGTATGAATGAACGTGAATTAGCATCTTCCTCTTTAAGTCTCCAAGCCTTATACATAGACTTCAAGCCCATATGTTCATCAACTTTCATGTTGTTGATATCTTGAGCTTCTTCAATAGCAGTGACCTTCATGTCAAATTTCTAAGGTAGACACCTGAGGAATCTTTTGTCCAGCTTGGCGATTTCAACAATATTCATGTGAAAGTCATGAATACTCTCATCTTATTTCATTCTCAAGTTCTCAAACTTAGTGTTAAGAAGTTGAAGTCTTGACATCTTTATCTTGGAGGTTCCTTCATAGGCAGTTTTCAAGATTTCCTAAGCATCTTTGGCTACGGTACATTCACTTATCAGTCTAAAGATGTTTTTGTCCACTCCATTGAATAGGACATTCAACTCTTTAGAGTTTCCTAGAGCATCCTTGTCATCTTCATCATTCCAATTCTCCTCCTCCTTTGTTTGGTCAGTAGGATTACCGTCATTGTCTTTAATCAAAAGGGACTCCAACCTTTGACAACATCTCTCCAGGCTTTGCCGTCCATGGACTTAATAAAAGCCACCATAAGAGCTTTCCAATAGTCATAGTTGGTTCCATCAAGAATAGGTGGTCTATTCACAAATCCTCCTTATTCCTTGTCCATTGTACCATAAAGTATCTTCCCTGAATCTCACCTAGAGTTAGAGTAGGATGGCTGCTCTGATACCAATTGAAATTCTAGTGTTTAGATCTTATATGTTCTAAAGGATGTCGAGACAATGATCTCTAAACAACACACAATAACAAGGTATAAGATAAAGCAGTGCAGAAACTTTAAAGAACACAAGTAACTATTCATCCAGTCCGATATAAACAATACCTACTCTAGGGGCTACCAAGCCAGGGATAAGTCCACTATGATAGTATCAATTCGATGTACTATACAGACAACCTCCGATTTACTTCCTTCTCACTTAATCGCTACCATTTCTATACTTATACCTAATACTCACCTAGGTATGAGGCCCTCCTCAATCCCCCTCAATCACAACTGTGATGATCAATTACAAAGCTTTAGAAGATACACTTCCAAGACATAGTCACTTAATGCTTAAAAGCTTATGAATCCACACAAAAATTACAAATCAATGAATAAGCACAACTCTTCTATTAAGATGATATTAGAGAGGCTCACAAAATATAAGACTGCACAAACCCTAACACAAACTACAATGTAAGTTCCACTAAAATACTAGTTTTGTTGCTTGCTATTTAAAACAATCTTCTGGACTGGACTTGGGCTTCAAATCACAACAGGGCACTCCAGAAAATATTCCACAATCTTCTCCATGAAGATAGGGCTTCAACCATTAGTTTCCTAAATATTCTCCATATTTAGAAACTAATCAAATATCTTGAAAACAAAGACAATCTCTTATCCCTAAATCAAGAGCCACATAAGATGGCATAATATTCCAAAAATATTCTGCACCTGTAAATAAAACAGACTTCAACATATACAGCGGTCACTTAAAAGACACAATATCGAATGAATCCTGCATAGGACATCTTTCTTAAACATGTCTTCTTTAATTGAAGTGAATAGAACATATTGTTCAACATGTTCTCATAAGTTAGTTTTACCAAACATAATGTCAACCATAACACAGAGAATTAACAAAGAGCAAGAAAAAGAAGAGAAAAAACACCATCATTACAAGATGTTACAACTATGGGAAGAAATGAGACATCAAACTATATTGTCCCCTAATAAAGATAGTGAATCAAAAATTCAGAAAACCTCAAAAAAAGAAGAAAGGTTATGTTGCATGGAAAGAAAATGATATGGAATCTTCAGATGATGATGAAGAATAAAAAGCCAACATATTTCTTATAGAAAATCATCAAAATAATGAGGCAACCTCTCATTTCTCTTATGACAGTCTCTTTAGAATTTATAAGAAACTAACAAAAGAAACAAGTAAACTAGAACTAATTGTTTCTACATCTAAGGATAATATCTCCGATCTTAAACTTAAAAATGAAAACCTTGAAATGGTATATAATTTCGGAGAGAGAGAGAGAGAGAGAGAGAGAGAGAGAGAGAGAGAGAGAGAGAGAGATAACATGATCAAGTTTAATATTCTTCCACTTCAAACAAACATGATGAACTTAACAAGTAAAAAGAATGTGACAAACTAAAAATGATATTTGAGATCTTCAAAAAAACACTTGTCAAGTTTACTAAAGGGAGAAATAACTTAATTCTCTTGTTAGGAAATCAAAGAGCTTCTTACAACATAATCTGCCTTAGTTATGAACCTAATAATAAAAGTAAAAAGTTCAATAACATTTGTAATGCCCAAACCACCTCTCGTTGTAAAATCTTAAAATGCAATTATTCTAGTAAAGAAGGACACATTTCCATGTTTTCCTTTATGACGAAGAGTCATGAAAGTAAAGAAGGACATCCTCTTCCATATTTTTACTATAAACACTGTGAACACAAAGCAAAAATCTTATCCAAACCTATAAATGCCTATATCTCTAAAACAAACAAGAGAAATGTTTATGAAACTAACAACCAAATTCCCAAAAAAATACGGGTACCTAAATTTAAGACTTAACCTTCTTATTGCAGAAATTCTTTACAGTTGCAAACACCAAATGGTATCTTGATAGTAGTTATTCAAAGCATACGGCAGGTGACAAAACCCTATTCTTCACCCTCATTCCTAAAGAAGGAGGATTTGTCTCCTATGGAGATAAAAATAAGAGAAAAGTTCTAGGGGTTGGAATCTTTGGCAAGTCCCAAAATCCAATGATTGCGGAAGTTCTCATGTTAAAAGGGATTGAGCATACTTTAATTAGCAAAAGTCAATTATGTGACAAAGGTAACAATGTAACATTTGATTCTTTTAGTTGAAGGGTCATAAAATTTAAACCAAATGAAACACTATTTACAAGCTCTAGAAGTGGAAATACCTACACATTAAATTTAAATAATATTCCTTCAAATGATGTATGTCTTCTGAGTAACGAGGATGACTCTTGGCTATGGCATAGGAGAATAACTCATATCCACATGGATCATTTGAACAAGTTGGTCCGTAAAGATCTTGTATATGGCCTGTCAGACTTACATTTTGAAAATAACAGATTATGCAATGCGAGCCAAAAAGGCAAGCATGTAAGGGCCTCTTTTAAATCTAAAATATTATTTCTACTGACCGACCCTTACAACTTCTGCACATGGATCTTTTTTTGGCCAATTGAGAACCGTTATTGTAGGTGGAAACATCTAGGTTCTTATGATCATGGATGACTAATCTCACTATACCTAGTCATTATTATTATCTCATAAAAGAGACACATTTGTCGCATTTCAAAAAATAGAAAATGTTATCAAGAACAAAAAAGGGGTATGCATTGCATCCATCAGAAGTGACCATGGTGCAGAATTACAAAATAAGGAATTCGATTTTTTTTGTAATGAGAATAGTATTTGACACATGTTTTCCACTCCATGAAGTTGAAGGATAGAAAAACACTTAGAAATGGGGGGTTTGAATAAGTGTGACTTCAAAAACTTGTAAGATAAAAACAATTAACACAATTATTTTTATCCTGGTTCGTTGTTAACGAAACTACTCCAATCCACCCCTTAGAGTGATTTACCTCAACGGAGGATTTAATCCACTAATCCAACTTATTACAATGGTTATCCACTTAGAAAACTTATAAGTCTTCTAGAGTATACAGATCACAACTTGATCACTCTAGGAAATCACCACTTAGAAAACTTCTAAGTCTTCCAGAGTCTATTGATCACAACTTGATCACTCTAGGAACCTTTTACAAACAATGTAAAATAAGTGTTTACAAGAGTAAGATTGCTTCTTATAAAGCTATAATCACAACAATGATATTTCTCTTAAGTTCTAAACTTAACACTCACTAAATATTACAAGAGTTTGTGAGGTTGAAGATGAAGTTCGTGAGCTTTGATTTTGACAGCGTTTCAGTATTTTGCACAAGTGTTCTCTATGGTGCTTCTGATCAGATCTTCTATATATATATATAGGCGTTGAGAGAAGATGACCGTTGGGTTCCATTTAATGCTTTGCGTGAATAGTACAGCTTTGCATTTAATGTTTCACACTTTTGTCAACTACCTCGAGCCATGCTTTTGCTGCTTTTACTGACTTTGCCTTTTGTAGCTTCTAACGTTCCTTTTGTCAGTCAGAGATTAGACTTAATAGCCTGTCATCTTGTACTTGCTTCTGAACTCAGATTTGTAGATAACAACGTTTGAATTTCAGAGTCAACAGCTTGGTGCCTAGCATCTTCTTTGTCTTCTGACTTTGAAGAGCTTGAGCGCGATACCGTTCAGAGCTTCAGTGCTTCTGCTTCTGACTTCATGTTCTTCTGATGCTTCATAGTTCATGTTCTGATTCTGCTTGACCATCTTCTGATGTCTTTCCAGAGCATGTTCTGATGTAGCCATCCAGAACCTTCTAAGTCAGTGCTTCTGAGTGCTGATTTGTGCATACTCTTTATGTATTTCCTGAAATGGAAAATGCAAAGGATTAGAGTACCACATTGTCTTATACAAAATTCATATATAATGTTATCATCAAAACATAGAATATTGATCAGAACAAATCTTGTTCTAACAATCTCCCCCTTTTTGATGATGACAAAAACATATATAATTGATATGAATTTGTAACCAGAATATCAGAGGACCAAAGACAATTACACAGTTATAGCATAAGCATATAATCTGAGTGTGTGAATATGTCTCCCCCTGAGATTAACAATCCCCCTTGAAATTAATACTAGAAAAATAAAAGACTTTCCTGGGTATTTTTCCATTTCAGTCGAGACTTTCACTTAGCATAGAACTTCAGAACATTCAGAGCTTCTGCCTCTTGCTTCCATAGGATAACTTCAGAGCTTTGAATTTCTCTATGTAATCAATTTAATCAGATCATACTTGATTCTATCAGAGCATTCTTGAATGTATCAGAGCATTCTTCAAAAAAATGTATCAGCACATTCTTAAAAAAAATGTATCAGAACATTCTTCTTGCTTCTGATCTTGAAGCTTCACAGCACTAAGCTTGTTTCAAATCTCTAAGAACATGTTTCTTCTTAGAATTGCTTTTCCTCATGTATTTGCTTCTCATGTTGAGCTTTTTCATAATATTTTCAATCCTGCAAAAACTATTAAAAACATAGAACTTGCAAATAATGTTAGGAATGTTGAGACTTAATCCCAGTAACTGATATAATAAATCAATTCAATTATCATGTTTCTCCCCCTTTTTGTCATAACATCAAAAAGCATTAAACGATTCAGATGCAAAAGACACACAGAGTGAAGAAGATAAAATAAATTTCATTGATAAAGATATCAGAAGATACAAAAAATGATAGAAGCAGATGCAGAAAACAAAGAAAACAAGCTAAGACCAAAGACAGACTACGACTGGCTAAGCCTAGAAGCTAATACGGCCAGAAGGTTCTTAATCTCAGTAGAGTCTTCCTTCTGATCCTTGATGAAGGATCTGAATTCCTCATGAGTGTCCTCTTGCTTGTCCAGACGAGTAGCCAAATCAGCTTGATTCTGCTGAAGAGCCTTCATAGTGTTTATCAAAACAGAGACAGAAGGTCCAGCAGAAGAAGCATCAAAGCTATTGTTCATAACAGGAGGATTCTTAGCATTTGCTTCAACCATGAGAACATCTCCAGGATTTTCCTTAGTAGGAGTTTTCTCAGCAGGATGATTCTCAACATCAGCTTCAGACACAAAAGCATCTTCATGATAAACAGGAGCAGGGATCTCAGCATCTGGATTTTCAAGAGGAAGAAGTATTTCAGCCAGATTCTCAAGAGGTGTTGGAGCAACAAGTTCTGATGGGTATTCAACTTCTGGACATACCATATTTGGTGCTTTAACAGAGGGGTTCTCCCTAAGCCAGTTGAATAGAGACTCAAAATCGCCAGTCAGAACATTGTATTGAGGCTTCCACACAACCATAGCCAGAGGCTGCACTTCTTCAAGCTCGTCAACAACAGACTCCTTCTCTTCAAAAGGTTTCCAGCTGTTGATGGGATAGAAGTAGCTTTCTTCAAAGTCCCGAAGAAATCCAGAAGGACCAGGAGCATCAGCCAAACAAGCTTCTTGAAGCTTCAGAAGGTCATATTGAATTTCTCTTCTGAAAGCTCTCCAAAGATTCCCAGAAGCAACATAATCCATCTTGGCATTATGTGCAACCTTCAGTGCATCTAAACCTGCCTGTACCTTAAGTTTTACAAATTCAAAACGAACACCAACAGAAAGTTCAGAAGGTTTGATTTGGAATTTGGTGGTTGAAGAGTCTGGGTTAAGATTGCAGTAGGGTTCAGGTTCTCTTTCAAGAGCAAGAAACGATTCTGCTTCATTGTCAGAGTCCAAGACAACAAAAACTGGGTCAGGACGAGGTTTAGGTTGATAATTGCAATCACGCAAGAGGTTATTGAAAGAATCATAATCAAAAGATTCATAAGAGGCGGTATTGCAGACCTCAGGATTGTCTACAATAGTGGGGTTGGAATATGGAGGAGGTTGAGAAATGGAGATAGTGGTGTGAGGATGAAAGAGGGTGTTAAGAGGTAAGATTTCAAGGATTGGTTCAGAAACTAGGTGGTCAGAAACAAGAGTAGGCGCAGTGCCTTTAGTCTTGGGTAAAGGAGGAGGGGTGAGAACTTTGGTGGTTGGAGGTGATTTAGCTGGGGCTTTTTGTAGTTGAATTTCTGGTTGAGAGAGTGGGGGAACTTCTGTTGGTACAGATTTTGAAGATAAAATAGGTACAGAACCAGGTTCAGAAATATTAATACCTGAAGATCTCTTCTTGTGAGGCCTCCCAGGTTCTTCTCCAACTGCCTTCCTCTTCTTCTGAAACACCACCTTCTGCTTTCCTTTTAAAATTCCCTTCTTCCTTTCTTCTTCCTTCTTCTCTTCTTCTTCCAACTTCTTTTCTTCTTCAACAACTTTCTTTTCTTCTTTCTTTTTCTTGTCTTTCTTCTTATCTTTCTTCTTATATTTCTTCTTTTTCTTCTTATTTTCTTCTTCCTTCTTATCATCCTTCTTCTGCTTTTTCTTTTCAACTTCATCTTCTTTCTACTGATTCTTCTTCTGTTCACCAGCCTTCTTTTCATTTCTCTTCTCTTCACTAATTGATGGAAGATCTAACCTTCTCTTTGTTCTTCTTTCTTGCACAGGCATAACTTCTAGAACTCTATCCTTAGTAGTCAGAAGTTTCTGTTTTCTTATCCCGATAGGATCACATTCAGAACCAGCTTCCCTGTGCATAGCAAGGTAATGAACCATAACTTCTGGCCGTTCATTCCTGAAGAATACCTCGAAATCAGCCAAAACAAGACCTCTTCTGGTTTTAACATCTAGATTTATTTGAGGAGTGGAATCAATAGTCTGGATAATCCTCATCTTCTTCAGAGTATTAGCATTCAGAGTACTCCCAATAATGGTGTAAGGATTATTGATTATACCAGCAGGCTCCAGTTGTTCAACAATCTTAGCTTGAACTAGAAGATTGGTGATGATCCTCCCAAAAGGAATAATATTCCTCTTTTTGTTTGGATACTTCAGCCTGCTTTCATCTCTAGAGTCATTTACAGCATTCCACAAGTGATTGAATATGATGTAAGAAACATCCACCTTTTTCTGAGTACCAAGGCAATACATGATGTATTGTTGGTCTTTGTTGACGAAGTTTGATGAACTTGTTGACTTCCTGTGGTAGAAGCAACCCAGAATAATCTTAGTCCATATCTTGTATATGGTTTTCAGATCCTTAACCTCCTTTGATTTCTTCCCATTCTCAAATATTTCTGAGTAGACTGCATCCCAATCAGTTCTTGGAGTTGCTTCAGTAACACCTTCAACATTCATCAACCCAAACAACTTTCTCAAAGTGGTTTCAGTGATAGGGAAGAATTCACCATAAACAAGAGAGATAATAGCCTTAGGCATTACAGTTGCATGAATCCAGAATTCCTTCACTAAGTCTGGATATACTGGTCCACAGAAATCATAGAACATTGGCGCCCATCCTTGAAACCTCAAATTTTCTTCAAGATGAATCTCATGTTTTTCCTGATTTTCAACATCTACCATTAACTCACAGATGACTTCCAGTTGATCCAATTGAATCGAATAGGTAATTGGTGGAACAAGTTGTTGCTCTTGTTCTTGTTCATTCTGATGTTGTTGCTGAGAAGACGAACTAGCGTTCTGAGTAGAAGGGGAAGCCATGGAAGCTCTTCTGAGATTTTTGGGTTTCTTTTTAGGGTTTGAGAAAAGAGAGAAAAGGTTGCAGAAACGCATAAACTTAGAGAGAATGAATGTGTGAAAAGAGAAAATAATAGTATGAGAGATGTTTAAATAGACACGGATTTGAAACAAAATGCAATTAAATTCTGAGAATGAACAGTTACAGAATGCAGAGAATCAAATGCATTTAATGTTTGAATGATGCTAGGGTAAAACGTGATATTTGAAATGATTTGCACAATTACCTAGGGTGGCGTCTCATCAACTGCACGCATGCTTGTCCCTTTAGAGTGAACACGTGTTCATCTTCTGGAATAGCTGGTGACAGTTGTTTTGCTTTAAAAGAAATTTTGAGTCAACTTAGACATATGAAACGTTAGCAATAACAGAATCAGAATATCTAACTGATCAACATTTTCAGAACTTCTGATAAGAAAATAATCATTTCAAGTCTAATCCATATATCATATCTTCTCATCCTTTCACTCTGGGCATAAATCCATACTGATATTCTTCAGAATGAACTTAAACCTATCTTCAGCAAGGAGTTTTGTAAAGATATCAGCCCATTGATGGTCTGTATCAACAAATTTTAAAGATAGAACTCCCTTCTGAACATAGTCCCTAATGAAGTGATGTTTGATCTCAATATGTTTAGCTTTGGAATGTAAGATAGGATTCTTAGATAAACAAATAGCAGAAGTATTATCACAGAAGATAGGAATGTTACTCTCATATATCTGATAATCTTCTAGCTGACTCTTCATCTAGAGCATCTGTGTACTACATCCAGCAGCAGCAACATATTCTTCTTCTGTTGTAGAGAGGACAATTGTAGCTTTCTTCTTGCTATACTAGGAGATCAGATGACTTCCAAGAAACTGACAGCTTCCATAAGTACTTTTTCTTTCAACTCTATCTCCAGCATAATCAGCATCACAAAATCCTACTAGGTTGTAATCTTCAGATCTTCTGTAGACTAAACCAACATTAGTAGTACCTTTCAGATACCTCAGAATTCTCTTAACAACAGTTAAGTGAGATTCTCTAGGATCTGATTGGAATCTTGCACACAGACAAACACTGAATAAAATATCAGGTCTAGAAGCAGTAAGATATAGAAGAGATCCAATCATACCTCTGTAAAGCTTCTGATCTACCTTCTTACTTACCTCATCCTTACCTAATACACACGTTGGATGTATAGGAATCTTTGCTTCTTTGCTTTCTGAAAGATTAAACTTCTTCAGAAGTTCTTTTACATACTTGGTCTGGTGAACATAAGTTCCATCAGAAGTTTGGTTGATCTGGATCCCAAGGAAATACTTGAGTTCTCCCATCATGCTCATTTCAAACTCAGCTTGCATAGACTTAGCAAACTCCTTTCCAAGCGTAGCATTAGATGTTCCAAAGATAATATCATCAACATAAATTTGACAAATTAAAATATCCTTTTTAAAGGTTTTACAGAAGAGAGTTGTATCCACTTGTCCTCTAGTGAAACCATTATCCAGAAGGAAAGAACTTAATCTTTCATACCAAGCTCTGGGAGCTTGCTATTTCTTTAATTTGAAAACATGTTCTGGAGACTTAGAGTCTTCAAAACCAGGAGGTTGGTGGACATATACTTCTTCATCTATATAACAATTTAAGAAGGCACTCTTAACATCCATCTGATACAGAGTGATGTTATGTTGAGTGGCAAAAGAAATTAGAAGACGAATAGATTCTAACCTGGCCACTGGTGCAAAGGTTTCAGTATAGTCAATGCCTTCTTGCTGACTATAGCCCTGAGCAACCAGTCTGGGTTTGTTTCTTACAACTTCTCCTTTTTCGCTTAGCTTGTTTCTGAAGACCCACTTAGTTCCAATGATGTTAAATCCTTTTGGTCTTGGAACTAGATCCCATACATCATTCCTTGTAAACTGATTTAGTTCTTCTTGCATGGAAATTATCCAGTCAGCATCCTCCAGAGCTTGATCAACAGAAGTTGGCTCAATTAGAGATACTAGACCAAATTGACATTCTGCATTGTTCTTAAGAAATGCTCTTGTTCTGATAGGATCATCCTTCTTTCCAATAATAACATCTTCTGGATGAGCAGAGTTAAGTCTAGGAGATCTTCTGATAGTTGGCTCTTTAGAAATTCTGAGATTCTCTAATGAAGCAGCAACTTGATCTTCTGAAACTTTGCTTCTGGGTTATTCATGATCTGAGTTAGAGATTTCAATATCTGCAAAATTCTCAAACTGCTTTGGCTTTTCAAGACCAAGCTTATCATCAAATCTGATATTGATTGATTCTTCAACAACCAAGGTTTCAGTATTGTATACTTTGTAGCCTTTAGAGAGTTAAGAATATCCAAGAAGGAAACACTTTTGTACCTTAGAATCAAACTTATGCAGATGATCTTTAGTGTTCAGAATATAACATACACATCCAAATGGATGGAAATAAGAAATGTTGGGCTTTCTGTTCTTCCACAAATCATAAGGAGTCTTATTGAGAATAGGTCTTATAGAGATTCTATTCTGAATATAACACGCTGTGTTAATTGCTTCTGCCCAGAAATGCTTAGCCATATTGGTTTCATTGATCATGGTTCTGGCCATTTCTTGTAGAGTCCTATTATTTCTCTCTACAACTCCATTTTGCTGTGGAGTTCTAGGGCAAGAGAAATCATGGGCAATACCATTTTCTTTGAAATAAATCTCAAAGAATCTGTTCTCAAATTTGCCACCATGATCACTTCTGAACTTTATGATTTTGCATTCCTTCTCAGATTGGATCTGAGTGCGGAAGTCAAAGAACACAGTATGAGACTCATCCTTGTGTTTCAAGAACTTTACCCATGTCCATCTGCTATAGTCGTCTACGATGCCTAATCCATATTTCTTCCCTCTGACAGATGCTGTTTTGACAGATGCTATTTTGACAGGGCCAAACAGATCAATATGCAGAAGTTCTAGCGGCCTAGAGGAAGAGACAACATTCTTAGATTTGAATGTAGGTTTTGAAAACTTCCCTTTCTGGCATGCTTCGCAAAGAGCATCTGATTTTTATTTCAGATTAGGGAGTCCTCTGACCAGATTAAGTTTGTTAATCTGAGAAATCTTTCTCAAACTAGCATGACCTAATCTTCTGTGCCAGACCCACTGCTCTTCACTAACAGACATAAGGCAAGTAACCTTCTGATTCTTAAGATATTGAAGATCAATCTTGTAAATGTTATTCTTTCTCTTGCCTGTAAATAGGATAGAGCCATCCTTCTGACAAATAACTTTGCAGGACTTTTGGTTGAAGATTATGTCATAACCATTGTCACTTAATTGACTTATGGACAATAAGTTATGAGCTAATCCATCTACTAAAAGTACATTAGTTATAGAGGGGGGGGGGGTTACCAATACAAATGGTTCCAGAACCAATGATCTTGCCTTTTTGGTTCCCTCCAAACTTGACTTCACCAGCAGATTTAAGCTCCAGGTCTTGGAACATAGACCTTTTTCCTGTCATGTGTCGCGAGCACCCAGAGTCCAGGTACTATGACATGTTTTCCTTTGTCTTCTTGGATACCAAGGATATCTGCAACAGGGATAATCTTTTCCTTAGGTACCCACAATTTCTTGGGTCCTTTTTTGTTAGTTCTCCTCAAGTTCTGATTGAACTGAGGTTTAGCATGAAGATTAACAGGATGTACAACATGATATTCCCTATTCTGAATAGCATGATATTTTCTAGTGTGTGTAGCATGCTTCTTGGTGTGTATTAAATGAAAACTCTTAGAGTTAGATATGAGCTTTATATCATGAGAATGGCCAAACTTGAATTGATTTTACAGAGGTTTGTATGTGACTTTCATCTCATCAACCGGTTCAAGTTTATATGGGGTCTCACCCTCATATCCTGTGCTAACTCTTTTGTTTCCACTAACTGCATATATCATAGAGGTAAGTTGACTTCTTCCAATACCTCTAGATATAAATTTTCTGAAACTCAAGTCATATTCCTTAAGAATATTGTTCACACTTGGAATAGACTTTTCTGAACTAGAAGATGACTAACATCTTTAGATAGTTTTAAAACTTTTTCTTTGAGTTCAGCATTTTCTATTTCAAGCTTCTTAGTTTCATATGCAAAGAGCTTTCTCAGCTTTTTGTATTTGATACTAAGTTTAGCCTTGATTTCCAGAATTTCAGTTAAGCTGGAAACTAGCTCATCTCTAGAAAGTTCAGAAAATACCTGTCATACCCCAAAATTTGCCCACACCTTTTAGTGACAAAAAATTTTGAAATTATTTTTAAAATTGGATTTTTATAAAATTTTGGATTCACTTACATTGACATCCTGAATTTTATAAATGTTCGATTTAAAGTCTATTTTAAAATATAGTAGTTTATTTTTAAATTGCTTATATTTTAATAAATAGAAAATGTTGGCTGATGCTTCATAAACTTTCAATTGACTATTTATTTCAAACAAATAATATAGCACAATTAGTAAGAAGTAAGGTTTGCAAGTACAAGGTCCCGGGTTCAAATCCCATGTTTGACATTTTTTCCTTTATTTGTTACTAACTTTATTACTGTTTAAATTATTTTCAAAAAAATTCACAAAATTGTACTTTTCTACTATTTTTAATTAATTTTCGTATTTATTTAATTAGATATTTTAAAAATATTATTTTTTTCACTTTTTCTATTTTATTCACAAAAATATAAAAAAAAAAACATAAAATAAAAAAAAGATACAAAAAGATTTGTTTTCATTTTTAATATATTGCCTCTTTAGTATAATTTGTCACTTTTAGAAAAAATCTGTGTAATTGATTAAATACATCAAAAATTAAAATCAAATCAAATTTGATTTAAATGTTTGATTATATCAATTAATAGGATAATTATTACTCTTTTTATTTTAACCTAATTATTTTAGTATAAATAGCAACTCTTCTAACTCCACTCTCACGTACAGTATGCTAGCCGACAAACTAACAATTCTCTGTATCTCTCACTAACCAAATTCCAACCCTTATTCCACAATCATTCACGTACAAAAACTAACATTTTCACCCTGTTCCATAACCTTCACAAAACCTGTAACTTGTAAATTCCACAATCTTCCAACATTCACCATCAAACTAACAAATCTAAACTTTGCTTCAAAACCCAACACCATTGATCTATCACAAGAAAGTCATTACAAATCCTACATGAACCAACAATATGATACAATAATCCAAACAATTTCAGACTTCATTCACAACATCATCACAATTAAATCTAATCTTTTTTTTATGTAAACATAAAATTGATTAACAATACAATATTCATGTGATTTTTCTTTTGTTTGTTTTTTCCAGAAAATAAGGAGAAAGAGGGATAGGAATACGAAGACCACCACCGCTTCAACCGCTCATCTTGCCGGCTAACCCGATCTCAGCCCCGCGAGCAACCTCCGATCCAACATCTCAACCACGACACAGCTGCTCCAACCGTCGCACAACAACCCACTAAGACCGACGCTACCCGGTACATTTTTTTTATTTCGTTTGCTCTTGATGTATTTTGTTATGGAAAATTTGTGTAGTTTGCTGCAATTTTGATGAAAGAAAGAGAGAGTTTCATGAAGAAGAAGGGGAAAATATGTTGGATCTTGTTAATGTGTGGTTGATTTCCTTTTTCTTTAAATCTATTTTTTGCCATGTGTCTCAATTTTGATGGTTTATGGTACTTTTGAAAAAGTCAAAGTTGAAACCAATGGAAGAGAGAAGTTGCTGCATATGAAGTTTTGTTCTAAATGCTTATTATTTTATTAATGTGTTAATATTATTAAGTCAAATTATATAGTTTTTTTTCCTATAAAAATGGATTAGAGATAGAAGGGGAATTCCACCACCCCACGTTATACTTTTTTTGTTTTCTTATTTTTATTTTTATATAGTTTATTTATCTTATATTTTATCTTTTGTTTATTCAATTTATTTTGTGTGATTAATTTATTAATTTGTTCATTTCAAGTTATTACTAAAAAAATGTAAAAACAAATAAAAAATATAGGATTTAGATTTCATTTTTCTATTATATAAAAATACAAAAAATATTTTTTTAATTTCTCTTTTAGAATTTAATATGGCTATTTTAGATTTTTTTCTTTTAATTAATAATTGTTTATATTTTATCATTTATTATTTTTTATATCCGTATTAATATTTTTTTGATTTTTGCGAGGTACCACTATCAATGAGAACTTGGAATATTTCTTGCGGATATTTACAATCTGTTTAACTTTCGTCCATTGGTCATTTTTAACTTTCATTTGGGTTTGTGATAATTTTTATCCCCATTCGTTAAAATTGTAATCCCCTCCCCCAAAGCGATGTAATAGCGTAGGAACCTTTACTTTTCGGCAATTTATTTTCTGTAAATATATTAACTGCTAGTAATTAGGATTGTATGGTAAGACTGAATCAAACGTTAGTTCACATAAAAATACAAGATAAATTACAATCGAATACAACACACTTGCACTCACTCACCTCTAGGGTACGCCCCTCTTGGTTGCCTTACGAATAAAGGTCGTGTCCCTCGAGTATAGAGGTATCTAAAGCAAATGTCCCTCGATTAAAAAATCATCACAAAGATCATAAGTCCCTCGATGCCCCATCGATGTTGCCTACGAATATATGATCTTGTCCCTCGATTGTTGCCTACGGAAAGTGATGATCGTCCCTTCGAAATTGCTAAGGGTACCTCTACCTGTTGCCTTCAAACGACCTCGATGACCCTTCGATGACCCGCACGTCCAATAAAACAAGGATTTCCTACTTCTGTATAGTATGGATAATCCTGGGAATCGTAAAAAGCATAGAAAAAGACCAGTTAATTAGGGTAGTTCTCGTAACCTGCCTAGCTCAATAAAAACATCTTTTCAAAAACTTTTTCAAAGGCGAAGGCTACGCATTTACGCTAAAGTCCTTATGTCCCTTTTCAATTCAAAACAAACAAAACATGAGCTAAGCAAGTTAAGAGCCCGTAGATAACTACGGATGAAAAGGGTGCTTGCACCTTCCCTTTTCATAACATTTTTTTCACTTTCCTAAAATTGGACAAAATAAAAGTCGGTGGCGACTCATGCTCACCGCAACATTGTTGCTTATAAAAATAAAAGTCAGTTCACCGTGTTACAGAACTGGCGACTCTGCTAGGGACAAATAAAAAGAGGGGTTTACCTTAGGGCTTAGTTCATTATAAATGTTTTCAATTGTTTGTTTGTATGCTTTATTTTTAAAAGTTTGTTTGGGTTTGTTATTGTGTGAAAGATCCTACACCCGGATCTGAGTACCTTAGGTAAATGGCATGAGATCAAGGAGACTGCACAGCGTATACTGATGTGGTTTATCTGATGGCCATCGTTAGTGTGACACATTGGTTTGTCCTGGTGTTCCTTGGGATCCGACCCGAGGAAATGCTTGGCTACCGCGTGGTGTCATTAAGCACTAATTTGCCCCTAAAACCTTAGTTGAACTAAACTTTGGCCTTTTAGAAAGTAGCGAGATGGCTGGCTTTGGTTCCGACTGAAGTTGGTTGATACTCGAAGCTACACTCATATGGACTGGACTTTCGGGACCTTTTCGGTTGGTGATTCGATCGCCGAACTGAGATAAGCGCCTTCGAGAAAGGTCAATGATATGAGCTCCCTAGAACCCGATCTTTATCTAGGACAGGTTGAACCAACTTAACTTCAGTGGGGAGGGTACTTACCTACGAACTTCATGCAAGCCTTTAAACCTAAGGTTATTTGTGTGACTTATTTGTATTCATTATCTAACCGTTTGGTTCCTCGCATGATTTGTTTATACCCTAACCGTTTGGTTTCCTTGCAGGATTTGTGTATACCCTAACCGTCTGGTTTCCTTGCAGGATTTGTTTGTACCCAAACCAACTGGTTTCCTTGCAGGATTTGTGTGTATGCTAAAAACTTGAACTCTTTGTAGGACTTACTCGTCCTCATCACCTAACTAACCTTTTTCAAGGATCTCAAGTATTTAGGGCGCGCAATTCCAAGTGCCATCATCAAGAGCCAGATTCCTAACAAAGGGGCAAGAGGATTTATTTTCCTCTAGCTAGATACCTTCAAACTCAACGGTACAGTTCCTATCAAGGGGCAAGAGGATTTAGTTTCCTTTAGCTATATGCCTTCAAACTCAAAATTACCGTACCCAGAATCAGAGGCTATGACCCACTGGATATGGTGAGCTTGATTCTTATAGAAGGACGTCCAAAGATGAATAGTCAAAGCTCTTCAGACGAAGCTGCAACCAAAATTTCCAAAGGACAACCTTCTCATCTTCTTACTATTTCATTCTTACTATCCCTGAATCTGGATGCTTACAACTCCTGTGTGGCTTTGTCGGTATCTTCCTCTAGGAGTAATTTGCAGTACAGATACGAACGTTTAGTTTGTTTTCCACTCTGGGGCACTTGGTCAGTCGATCGATGATTGTCATCCATTTCAAGACAAGGTTCAAGACCTGATTGACGCAAAGGCTATCATCATTCATACCTAAAGGCCAAATTCGAAGTTCTCCTTTGACTCAATGGATCTTCTGAAGCAATAAGTCCATACAGAGAGAATCTCCTCAACATTGGCAATTCGAAATTCGTCATGCATTTTCATGCGTAATCTTTCTTGTTTTTGTTCAATACTGTTTATATGCAATACTTGTTTGTTTTTGAACTATAATAGTAATGCATTGAATATGTTTGTCTTAAAAAAAAAATTCATTCGCTCTCGCTCTAACATGTTTTTCTATGCTAGTGATGCCAAACTCTCGGCGATAAAGCATGATAACTCTGAAGGGAGAATGACGAACATATAATATCCATAATCTCAAATGGTGTGCTTTCGAGTAAAACCCTGTTGATGATGTACAGGCATTGTTTCAAATCCAAACACTGGAGATATAAGGAAGTTAATCCCTTGTCAACCCCTTTGAGCCTTGAAGTAGGAGTTTCTTTTCTATACGAAAAACCCTCACATTTAACCCAGGGGCAGGGTAGTGTTCAGTTAACCTGATTGAGTGTTCAAAATTCAGCAGGAGCTCGCATCTAAGGATACAACAATGGTTATCCTTCAAAAGGTTGAGGAAAAGTCGAGACCACAATGGTCATCTCTCGCAATGGGAGGTTAAAATATGACGATACAACAACAACTATCCCTCGTCGACCAAGAAATGAGGCAGTCACAATCTTTCCAACAAATCGAAGACGTCTCAGGATCATACGACTTGTTCCAAAAAAAAAAAAAAAGAGAACGAATCGAAAAAAGAAAAAAAAGAAAGCCCGCTAAGTCAATAACTTGAAAAAAAATGACTTAGGTAAAAGCTAGGGCATCCCGCTGGACTTCAAACTCGGAATTCAAAAGAATTTGTCCAGGCAAAAGTTAGGGAAACAAAAAAGAGTCTCAACAAAAGGGGCAAAGTCGCGTGACTATAAATTCAAGGTCGTGTGATCAGACACCAAATACAAAAGGTAGAGTGACTGCCATGTCTAAACACCTCATCGATTCCTTAATCGTCTCAAACTCCTCTTGAAGGACGAATGCTCGCATCGAGTTAACTGAACTTAGGTTGGAGAACATCACGAAGGGGGTGGGCACTGATAAAATTTTGAGCCTAAAAATCTTTTTTTCTAAAAACCGTGAACCTGGCCACGTTATAACCCTCAAAAGTCCTAATTGAAGCAGGGTTAATTCGAAAGCATACTATAACGAGAATACAGTAAACTGACTCCTAGGAGCTCTGCTAAAACGCTTGAGTTGGTATCACACCACCTTTCACAAAAAAAGAATCGATGTTTTGACATCCTTTCAAAAATTTCCTTTTTAAACTTCAAGACAAACATAAACTTTGCATTAGAATTATATTTCTCATACTAAACATTCTTTGCATATGAACAAGTACTTGACACCAGGAAAGCTTCCATCGTGAACAGCAGACAAAAAGTTTAATCCTCTCAAGTGACAAGTTGGCTTCAGAACTCCGTTGAGTTCGAGCGAGAATATCCCAAATACTGGTCACCCTCAAGGGCACAAAAACAGTTGAATACCCTTTTGAGTAAGAATTCATATATCTGGGGCAATCAGGTCAAGATTCAAAGACTCCCTCGGAAGTGTTGATCAGTCAGGGGCATTATTCCCAGGTTCATGATACTGGGGCATGTTGCTTATGATAGCACAAAATCTCAGAAAGTTTTCTCGACTGACAAAGTTGCTTTAGAAATACATCGAAAAGCACAAATATCTCTTGCGCCTAACTCAGTGAGCTAAAGGCTAATGTTTACAAGGGCTATTCCATGCTATTATCCCATTTATCTGGGGCAGTCAAGTCGAGATTCAAATAATCTCTCAAAGGCGTTGAACAATCAGGGATTTATTTTCCCCGCAAAACACTGATACAATTTACTATCATCATTAATAACATTTGCATTCATACATCATACATCTCATGGCATATACATAACAGTCTCATTCATTTCAAAAAAACATACAATACATACATCATGACATTGCATAAAACCAACTTTATGTTTCAGGTCGACCAATCGGTCAGGCAACTATCATCAACAAAATTAAATGCAACCCAAAGTATGGCTCTTTCAGATATGGTCTAATGAATGACTCGTTCTGACATCCTTCATCAGATATGGTCTAATGTACGACTCGTTCTGATATATTCCTCTTCAGATATAGTTGAATGAATAACTCGTTCTGATGTCCTACTTCCAGATATGGTCTAATGTACGACTCGTTCTGGTATTCCTCTTCAGATATGGTTTAATGAATAACTCGTTCTGATGTCCTACTTCCAGATATGGTCTAATGTACGACCCGTTCTGGTATTCCTCTTCAGATATAGTTGAATGAATAACTCGTTCTGATGTCCTACTTCCAGATATGGTCTAATGTACGACTCGTTCTGGTATTCCTCTTCAGATATGGTTTAATGAATAACTCGTTCTGATGTCCTACTTCCAGATATGGTCTAATGTACGACCCGTTCTGGTATTCCTCTTCAGATATGGTTTAATGAATAACTCGTTCTGATGTCCTACTTCCAGATATGGTCTAATGTACGACCCGTTCTGGTATTCCTCTTCAGATATGGTTTAATGAATAACTCGTTCTGATTTCCTACTTCCAGATATGGTCTAATGTACGACTCGTTCTGGTATCCTTCATCAGATATGGTCTAATATATGGTCCAATGAATGACTCGTTCTGGCGCTCTCTACTGGATATAGTCTAATGAATGGCTCGTTCCGATATTCTCCTTCAGATAGAGTCTAATGAATGACTCACTCTCTCAAATATATTATATGGTTCACTCTTCAAAGGAAGTCTAATGTACGACTCACTCTTTCGGATGTAGTCTAATGTACGGCTCTTACCGACAGTTCCTTCAGGTTCCAACAAACACTTATCAATGCTTCAAGCTCAGATATAGTCTAATGTACGACTCATTCTGACTTTCATATTATTAATAGTTGGATGGCATCTTTAAGCCCATCTCTGAAAAGTCCCTATCTCAACAAGGGCAAATTTATGGGCATTCTAGTGTTCAATCCTCTTTCACCTTCAGATTCCGACTGGCACACAAGCCAATCTACATCCTCAGGTTTAAGAAGATTGAACAGGGGCAGCTGTCATACCCCAAAATTTGCCCACACCTTTTAGTGACAAAAAATTTTGAAATTATTTTTAAAATTGGATTTTTATAAAATTTTGGATTCACTTACATTGACATCCTGAATTTTATAAATGTTCGATTTAAAGTCTATTTTAAAATATAGTAGTTTATTTTTAAATTGCTTATATTTTAATAAATAGAAAATGTTGGCTGATGCTTCATAAACTTTCAATTGACTATTTATTTCAAACAAATAATATAGCACAATTAGTAAGAAGTAAGGTTTGCAAGTACAAGGTCCCGGGTTCAAATCCCATGTTTGACATTTTTTCCTTTATTTGTTACTAACTTTATTACTGTTTAAATTATTTTCAAAAAAATTCACAAAATTGTACTTTTCTACTATTTTTAATTAATTTTCGTATTTATTTAATTAGATATTTTAAAAATATTATTTTTTTCACTTTTTCTATTTTATTCACAAAAATATAAAAAAAAAAACATAAAATAAAAAAAAGATACAAAAAGATTTGTTTTCATTTTTAATATATTGCCTCTTTAGTATAATTTGTCACTTTTAGAAAAAATCTGTGTAATTGATTAAATACATCAAAAATTAAAATCAAATCAAATTTGATTTAAATGTTTGATTATATCAATTAATAGGATAATTATTACTCTTTTTATTTTAACCTAATTATTTTAGTATAAATAGCAACTCTTCTAACTCCACTCTCACGTACAGTATGCTAGCCGACAAACTAACAATTCTCTGTATCTCTCACTAACCAAATTCCAACCCTTATTCCACAATCATTCACGTACAAAAACTAACATTTTCACCCTGTTCCATAACCTTCACAAAACCTGTAACTTGTAAATTCCACAATCTTCCAACATTCACCATCAAACTAACAAATCTAAACTTTGCTTCAAAACCCAACACCATTGATCTATCACAAGAAAGTCATTACAAATCCTACATGAACCAACAATATGATACAATAATCCAAACAATTTCAGACTTCATTCACAACATCATCACAATTAAATCTAATCTTTTTTTTATGTAAACATAAAATTGATTAACAATACAATATTCATGTGATTTTTCTTTTGTTTGTTTTTTCCAGAAAATAAGGAGAAAGAGGGATAGGAATACGAAGACCACCACCGCTTCAACCGCTCATCTTGCCGGCTAACCCGATCTCAGCCCCGCGAGCAACCTCCGATCCAACATCTCAACCACGACACAGCTGCTCCAACCGTCGCACAACAACCCACTAAGACCGACGCTACCCGGTACATTTTTTTTATTTCGTTTGCTCTTGATGTATTTTGTTATGGAAAATTTGTGTAGTTTGCTGCAATTTTGATGAAAGAAAGAGAGAGTTTCATGAAGAAGAAGGGGAAAATATGTTGGATCTTGTTAATGTGTGGTTGATTTCCTTTTTCTTTAAATCTATTTTTTGCCATGTGTCTCAATTTTGATGGTTTATGGTACTTTTGAAAAAGTCAAAGTTGAAACCAATGGAAGAGAGAAGTTGCTGCATATGAAGTTTTGTTCTAAATGCTTATTATTTTATTAATGTGTTAATATTATTAAGTCAAATTATATAGTTTTTTTTCCTATAAAAATGGATTAGAGATAGAAGGGGAATTCCACCACCCCACGTTATACTTTTTTTGTTTTCTTATTTTTATTTTTATATAGTTTATTTATCTTATATTTTATCTTTTGTTTATTCAATTTATTTTGTGTGATTAATTTATTAATTTGTTCATTTCAAGTTATTACTAAAAAAATGTAAAAACAAATAAAAAATATAGGATTTAGATTTCATTTTTCTATTATATAAAAATACAAAAAATATTTTTTTAATTTCTCTTTTAGAATTTAATATGGCTATTTTAGATTTTTTTCTTTTAATTAATAATTGTTTATATTTTATCATTTATTATTTTTTATATCCGTATTAATATTTTTTTGATTTTTGCGAGGTACCACTATCAATGAGAACTTGGAATATTTCTTGCGGATATTTACAATCTGTTTAACTTTCGTCCATTGGTCATTTTTAACTTTCATTTGGGTTTGTGATAATTTTTATCCCCATTCGTTAAAATTGTAATCCCCTCCCCCAAAGCGATGTAATAGCGTAGGAACCTTTACTTTTCGGCAATTTATTTTCTGTAAATATATTAACTGCTAGTAATTAGGATTGTATGGTAAGACTGAATCAAACGTTAGTTCACATAAAAATACAAGATAAATTACAATCGAATACAACACACTTGCACTCACTCACCTCTAGGGTACGCCCCTCTTGGTTGCCTTACGAATAAAGGTCGTGTCCCTCGAGTATAGAGGTATCTAAAGCAAATGTCCCTCGATTAAAAAATCATCACAAAGATCATAAGTCCCTCGATGCCCCATCGATGTTGCCTACGAATATATGATCTTGTCCCTCGATTGTTGCCTACGGAAAGTGATGATCGTCCCTTCGAAATTGCTAAGGGTACCTCTACCTGTTGCCTTCAAACGACCTCGATGACCCTTCGATGACCCGCACGTCCAATAAAACAAGGATTTCCTACTTCTGTATAGTATGGATAATCCTGGGAATCGTAAAAAGCATAGAAAAAGACCAGTTAATTAGGGTAGTTCTCGTAACCTGCCTAGCTCAATAAAAACATCTTTTCAAAAACTTTTTCAAAGGCGAAGGCTACGCATTTACGCTAAAGTCCTTATGTCCCTTTTCAATTCAAAACAAACAAAACATGAGCTAAGCAAGTTAAGAGCCCGTAGATAACTACGGATGAAAAGGGTGCTTGCACCTTCCCTTTTCATAACATTTTTTTCACTTTCCTAAAATTGGACAAAATAAAAGTCGGTGGCGACTCATGCTCACCGCAACATTGTTGCTTATAAAAATAAAAGTCAGTTCACCGTGTTACAGAACTGGCGACTCTGCTAGGGACAAATAAAAAGAGGGGTTTACCTTAGGGCTTAGTTCATTATAAATGTTTTCAATTGTTTGTTTGTATGCTTTATTTTTAAAAGTTTGTTTGGGTTTGTTATTGTGTGAAAGATCCTACACCCGGATCTGAGTACCTTAGGTAAATGGCATGAGATCAAGGAGACTGCACAGCGTATACTGATGTGGTTTATCTGATGGCCATCGTTAGTGTGACACATTGGTTTGTCCTGGTGTTCCTTGGGATCCGACCCGAGGAAATGCTTGGCTACCGCGTGGTGTCATTAAGCACTAATTTGCCCCTAAAACCTTAGTTGAACTAAACTTTGGCCTTTTAGAAAGTAGCGAGATGGCTGGCTTTGGTTCCGACTGAAGTTGGTTGATACTCGAAGCTACACTCATATGGACTGGACTTTCGGGACCTTTTCGGTTGGTGATTCGATCGCCGAACTGAGATAAGCGCCTTCGAGAAAGGTCAATGATATGAGCTCCCTAGAACCCGATCTTTATCTAGGACAGGTTGAACCAACTTAACTTCAGTGGGGAGGGTACTTACCTACGAACTTCATGCAAGCCTTTAAACCTAAGGTTATTTGTGTGACTTATTTGTATTCATTATCTAACCGTTTGGTTCCTCGCATGATTTGTTTATACCCTAACCGTTTGGTTTCCTTGCAGGATTTGTGTATACCCTAACCGTCTGGTTTCCTTGCAGGATTTGTTTGTACCCAAACCAACTGGTTTCCTTGCAGGATTTGTGTGTATGCTAAAAACTTGAACTCTTTGTAGGACTTACTCGTCCTCATCACCTAACTAACCTTTTTCAAGGATCTCAAGTATTTAGGGCGCGCAATTCCAAGTGCCATCATCAAGAGCCAGATTCCTAACAAAGGGGCAAGAGGATTTATTTTCCTCTAGCTAGATACCTTCAAACTCAACGGTACAGTTCCTATCAAGGGGCAAGAGGATTTAGTTTCCTTTAGCTATATGCCTTCAAACTCAAAATTACCGTACCCAGAATCAGAGGCTATGACCCACTGGATATGGTGAGCTTGATTCTTATAGAAGGACGTCCAAAGATGAATAGTCAAAGCTCTTCAGACGAAGCTGCAACCAAAATTTCCAAAGGACAACCTTCTCATCTTCTTACTATTTCATTCTTACTATCCCTGAATCTGGATGCTTACAACTCCTGTGTGGCTTTGTCGGTATCTTCCTCTAGGAGTAATTTGCAGTACAGATACGAACGTTTAGTTTGTTTTCCACTCTGGGGCACTTGGTCAGTCGATCGATGATTGTCATCCATTTCAAGACAAGGTTCAAGACCTGATTGACGCAAAGGCTATCATCATTCATACCTAAAGGCCAAATTCGAAGTTCTCCTTTGACTCAATGGATCTTCTGAAGCAATAAGTCCATACAGAGAGAATCTCCTCAACATTGGCAATTCGAAATTCGTCATGCATTTTCATGCGTAATCTTTCTTGTTTTTGTTCAATACTGTTTATATGCAATACTTGTTTGTTTTTGAACTATAATAGTAATGCATTGAATATGTTTGTCTTAAAAAAAAAATTCATTCGCTCTCGCTCTAACATGTTTTTCTATGCTAGTGATGCCAAACTCTCGGCGATAAAGCATGATAACTCTGAAGGGAGAATGACGAACATATAATATCCATAATCTCAAATGGTGTGCTTTCGAGTAAAACCCTGTTGATGATGTACAGGCATTGTTTCAAATCCAAACACTGGAGATATAAGGAAGTTAATCCCTTGTCAACCCCTTTGAGCCTTGAAGTAGGAGTTTCTTTTCTATACGAAAAACCCTCACATTTAACCCAGGGGCAGGGTAGTGTTCAGTTAACCTGATTGAGTGTTCAAAATTCAGCAGGAGCTCGCATCTAAGGATACAACAATGGTTATCCTTCAAAAGGTTGAGGAAAAGTCGAGACCACAATGGTCATCTCTCGCAATGGGAGGTTAAAATATGACGATACAACAACAACTATCCCTCGTCGACCAAGAAATGAGGCAGTCACAATCTTTCCAACAAATCGAAGACGTCTCAGGATCATACGACTTGTTCCAAAAAAAAAAAAAAAGAGAACGAATCGAAAAAAGAAAAAAAAGAAAGCCCGCTAAGTCAATAACTTGAAAAAAAATGACTTAGGTAAAAGCTAGGGCATCCCGCTGGACTTCAAACTCGGAATTCAAAAGAATTTGTCCAGGCAAAAGTTAGGGAAACAAAAAAGAGTCTCAACAAAAGGGGCAAAGTCGCGTGACTATAAATTCAAGGTCGTGTGATCAGACACCAAATACAAAAGGTAGAGTGACTGCCATGTCTAAACACCTCATCGATTCCTTAATCGTCTCAAACTCCTCTTGAAGGACGAATGCTCGCATCGAGTTAACTGAACTTAGGTTGGAGAACATCACGAAGGGGGTGGGCACTGATAAAATTTTGAGCCTAAAAATCTTTTTTTCTAAAAACCGTGAACCTGGCCACGTTATAACCCTCAAAAGTCCTAATTGAAGCAGGGTTAATTCGAAAGCATACTATAACGAGAATACAGTAAACTGACTCCTAGGAGCTCTGCTAAAACGCTTGAGTTGGTATCACACCACCTTTCACAAAAAAAGAATCGATGTTTTGACATCCTTTCAAAAATTTCCTTTTTAAACTTCAAGACAAACATAAACTTTGCATTAGAATTATATTTCTCATACTAAACATTCTTTGCATATGAACAAGTACTTGACACCAGGAAAGCTTCCATCGTGAACAGCAGACAAAAAGTTTAATCCTCTCAAGTGACAAGTTGGCTTCAGAACTCCGTTGAGTTCGAGCGAGAATATCCCAAATACTGGTCACCCTCAAGGGCACAAAAACAGTTGAATACCCTTTTGAGTAAGAATTCATATATCTGGGGCAATCAGGTCAAGATTCAAAGACTCCCTCGGAAGTGTTGATCAGTCAGGGGCATTATTCCCAGGTTCATGATACTGGGGCATGTTGCTTATGATAGCACAAAATCTCAGAAAGTTTTCTCGACTGACAAAGTTGCTTTAGAAATACATCGAAAAGCACAAATATCTCTTGCGCCTAACTCAGTGAGCTAAAGGCTAATGTTTACAAGGGCTATTCCATGCTATTATCCCATTTATCTGGGGCAGTCAAGTCGAGATTCAAATAATCTCTCAAAGGCGTTGAACAATCAGGGATTTATTTTCCCCGCAAAACACTGATACAATTTACTATCATCATTAATAACATTTGCATTCATACATCATACATCTCATGGCATATACATAACAGTCTCATTCATTTCAAAAAAACATACAATACATACATCATGACATTGCATAAAACCAACTTTATGTTTCAGGTCGACCAATCGGTCAGGCAACTATCATCAACAAAATTAAATGCAACCCAAAGTATGGCTCTTTCAGATATGGTCTAATGAATGACTCGTTCTGACATCCTTCATCAGATATGGTCTAATGTACGACTCGTTCTGATATATTCCTCTTCAGATATAGTTGAATGAATAACTCGTTCTGATGTCCTACTTCCAGATATGGTCTAATGTACGACTCGTTCTGGTATTCCTCTTCAGATATGGTTTAATGAATAACTCGTTCTGATGTCCTACTTCCAGATATGGTCTAATGTACGACCCGTTCTGGTATTCCTCTTCAGATATAGTTGAATGAATAACTCGTTCTGATGTCCTACTTCCAGATATGGTCTAATGTACGACTCGTTCTGGTATTCCTCTTCAGATATGGTTTAATGAATAACTCGTTCTGATGTCCTACTTCCAGATATGGTCTAATGTACGACCCGTTCTGGTATTCCTCTTCAGATATGGTTTAATGAATAACTCGTTCTGATGTCCTACTTCCAGATATGGTCTAATGTACGACCCGTTCTGGTATTCCTCTTCAGATATGGTTTAATGAATAACTCGTTCTGATTTCCTACTTCCAGATATGGTCTAATGTACGACTCGTTCTGGTATCCTTCATCAGATATGGTCTAATATATGGTCCAATGAATGACTCGTTCTGGCGCTCTCTACTGGATATAGTCTAATGAATGGCTCGTTCCGATATTCTCCTTCAGATAGAGTCTAATGAATGACTCACTCTCTCAAATATATTATATGGTTCACTCTTCAAAGGAAGTCTAATGTACGACTCACTCTTTCGGATGTAGTCTAATGTACGGCTCTTACCGACAGTTCCTTCAGGTTCCAACAAACACTTATCAATGCTTCAAGCTCAGATATAGTCTAATGTACGACTCATTCTGACTTTCATATTATTAATAGTTGGATGGCATCTTTAAGCCCATCTCTGAAAAGTCCCTATCTCAACAAGGGCAAATTTATGGGCATTCTAGTGTTCAATCCTCTTTCACCTTCAGATTCCGACTGGCACACAAGCCAATCTACATCCTCAGGTTTAAGAAGATTGAACAGGGGCAGCTGTCATACCCCAAAATTTGCCCACACCTTTTAGTGACAAAAAATTTTGAAATTATTTTTAAAATTGGATTTTTATAAAATTTTGGATTCACTTACATTGACATCCTGAATTTTATAAATGTTCGATTTAAAGTCTATTTTAAAATATAGTAGTTTATTTTTAAATTGCTTATATTTTAATAAATAGAAAATGTTGGCTGATGCTTCATAAACTTTCAATTGACTATTTATTTCAAACAAATAATATAGCACAATTAGTAAGAAGTAAGGTTTGCAAGTACAAGGTCCCGGGTTCAAATCCCATGTTTGACATTTTTTCCTTTATTTGTTACTAACTTTATTACTGTTTAAATTATTTTCAAAAAAATTCACAAAATTGTACTTTTCTACTATTTTTAATTAATTTTCGTATTTATTTAATTAGATATTTTAAAAATATTATTTTTTTCACTTTTTCTATTTTATTCACAAAAATATAAAAAAAAAAACATAAAATAAAAAAAAGATACAAAAAGATTTGTTTTCATTTTTAATATATTGCCTCTTTAGTATAATTTGTCACTTTTAGAAAAAATCTGTGTAATTGATTAAATACATCAAAAATTAAAATCAAATCAAATTTGATTTAAATGTTTGATTATATCAATTAATAGGATAATTATTACTCTTTTTATTTTAACCTAATTATTTTAGTATAAATAGCAACTCTTCTAACTCCACTCTCACGTACAGTATGCTAGCCGACAAACTAACAATTCTCTGTATCTCTCACTAACCAAATTCCAACCCTTATTCCACAATCATTCACGTACAAAAACTAACATTTTCACCCTGTTCCATAACCTTCACAAAACCTGTAACTTGTAAATTCCACAATCTTCCAACATTCACCATCAAACTAACAAATCTAAACTTTGCTTCAAAACCCAACACCATTGATCTATCACAAGAAAGTCATTACAAATCCTACATGAACCAACAATATGATACAATAATCCAAACAATTTCAGACTTCATTCACAACATCATCACAATTAAATCTAATCTTTTTTTTATGTAAACATAAAATTGATTAACAATACAATATTCATGTGATTTTTCTTTTGTTTGTTTTTTCCAGAAAATAAGGAGAAAGAGGGATAGGAATACGAAGACCACCACCGCTTCAACCGCTCATCTTGCCGGCTAACCCGATCTCAGCCCCGCGAGCAACCTCCGATCCAACATCTCAACCACGACACAGCTGCTCCAACCGTCGCACAACAACCCACTAAGACCGACGCTACCCGGTACATTTTTTTTATTTCGTTTGCTCTTGATGTATTTTGTTATGGAAAATTTGTGTAGTTTGCTGCAATTTTGATGAAAGAAAGAGAGAGTTTCATGAAGAAGAAGGGGAAAATATGTTGGATCTTGTTAATGTGTGGTTGATTTCCTTTTTCTTTAAATCTATTTTTTGCCATGTGTCTCAATTTTGATGGTTTATGGTACTTTTGAAAAAGTCAAAGTTGAAACCAATGGAAGAGAGAAGTTGCTGCATATGAAGTTTTGTTCTAAATGCTTATTATTTTATTAATGTGTTAATATTATTAAGTCAAATTATATAGTTTTTTTTCCTATAAAAATGGATTAGAGATAGAAGGGGAATTCCACCACCCCACGTTATACTTTTTTTGTTTTCTTATTTTTATTTTTATATAGTTTATTTATCTTATATTTTATCTTTTGTTTATTCAATTTATTTTGTGTGATTAATTTATTAATTTGTTCATTTCAAGTTATTACTAAAAAAATGTAAAAACAAATAAAAAATATAGGATTTAGATTTCATTTTTCTATTATATAAAAATACAAAAAATATTTTTTTAATTTCTCTTTTAGAATTTAATATGGCTATTTTAGATTTTTTTCTTTTAATTAATAATTGTTTATATTTTATCATTTATTATTTTTTATATCCGTATTAATATTTTTTTGATTTTTGCGAGGTACCACTATCAATGAGAACTTGGAATATTTCTTGCGGATATTTACAATCTGTTTAACTTTCGTCCATTGGTCATTTTTAACTTTCATTTGGGTTTGTGATAATTTTTATCCCCATTCGTTAAAATTGTAATCCCCTCCCCCAAAGCGATGTAATAGCGTAGGAACCTTTACTTTTCGGCAATTTATTTTCTGTAAATATATTAACTGCTAGTAATTAGGATTGTATGGTAAGACTGAATCAAACGTTAGTTCACATAAAAATACAAGATAAATTACAATCGAATACAACACACTTGCACTCACTCACCTCTAGGGTACGCCCCTCTTGGTTGCCTTACGAATAAAGGTCGTGTCCCTCGAGTATAGAGGTATCTAAAGCAAATGTCCCTCGATTAAAAAATCATCACAAAGATCATAAGTCCCTCGATGCCCCATCGATGTTGCCTACGAATATATGATCTTGTCCCTCGATTGTTGCCTACGGAAAGTGATGATCGTCCCTTCGAAATTGCTAAGGGTACCTCTACCTGTTGCCTTCAAACGACCTCGATGACCCTTCGATGACCCGCACGTCCAATAAAACAAGGATTTCCTACTTCTGTATAGTATGGATAATCCTGGGAATCGTAAAAAGCATAGAAAAAGACCAGTTAATTAGGGTAGTTCTCGTAACCTGCCTAGCTCAATAAAAACATCTTTTCAAAAACTTTTTCAAAGGCGAAGGCTACGCATTTACGCTAAAGTCCTTATGTCCCTTTTCAATTCAAAACAAACAAAACATGAGCTAAGCAAGTTAAGAGCCCGTAGATAACTACGGATGAAAAGGGTGCTTGCACCTTCCCTTTTCATAACTTACCCCCCGAGCCCGTTTTCTTTCAAAAAGGTCTTTTTCTGTACTTTTTACCTTTCCTAAAATTGGACAAAATAAAAGTCGGTGGCGACTCATGCTCACCGCAACATTGTTGCTTATAAAAATAAAAGTCAGTTCACCGTGTTACAATACCTCTTCAGAGTCTGAGTCTGATTCTGATGTAGATTCTGATTCACTATCAACAGTAGCCATCAACGTTATGTTTGCCTGCTCATCTTCAGAGTCTGACTCTTGATCAGAAGAATCTGAGTCATCCCAAGTAGCCATAAGGCCTTTCTTCTTTTCAAACTTTTTCTTGGGCTTTTCCCTCTGAAGCTTTGGACACTTATTCTTGTAATGTCCTGGCTCCTTGCATTCATAGCATGTCACCTTCTTCTTATCAGATCTTATGTGTCCAGAAGATTCTCCTCTTTCAGGCCTTTTGGAACTTCTGAAGTTCTTGAACTTTCTTTGCTTACTCTTCCAGAGTTGATTTGCTATTTTGGAGATCATGGAAAGTTCATCTTCTTCTTCTTCTTCTTCTTATTCTTCTTCTTCTTCTGATTCTGACTCTTCAAAATCTTCTTCTTCAGCCTGAAAAGCGTTAGTGCATTTTTTATTATTAGATTTTAATGCAATTGACTTACCTTTCTTCTGAGGTTCATTTGCATCCAGCTCTATTTCATGACTTCTTAAGGCACTGATCAGCTCTTCAAGAGAAACTTCATTCAGATTCTTAGCAATCTTGAATGCAGTCACCATTGGGCCCCATCTTCTGGGCAAGCTTCTGATGATCTTCTTGACGTGATCTGCCTTGGTGTAGCCTTTATCTAGCACTCTTAATCCAGTAGTCAGAGTTTGAAATCTTGAGAACATTGCTTCAATGTTTTCATCTTCCTCCATCTTAAAGGCTTCATACTTCTGGATTAATGTTAAGGCCTTTGTCTCCTTAACTTGAGCATTACCCTCATGAGTCATCTTTAAGGATTCAAAGATATCATGAGCAGTTTCTCTGTTTGTTATCTTCTCATATTCAGCATGAGAGATAGCATTTAGCAATATTGTTCTAGACTTGTGATGATTCTTGAAGTCTTTCTTCTGAGCATCACTCATGGCTTGTCTTGAAACTTTGACACCTTGAGCATTAACATGATGTGTGTAACCATCCAGCACTAGATCCCATAAGTCACCATCTTTACAAAGAAAGTAACTTTCGAGTCTATCTTTCCAGTACTCAAAGTTTTCACCATAAAAAACTGGTGGTCTATTATAGCCAATGAAACTATTGCTTCCATTACCATTGTTGTTTTGTTCAGGTGTAGGAGTAGATGAAGTTGTTTCAACCATATTGACTTTGTGTTTTTCTCCCTGAATCTTTTATCTAACACGGTTAAGTGCTTGCACCTAGAACCAGCGCTCTGATGCCAATTGAAGGATAGAAAAACACTTAGAAAGGGGGGGTTTGAATAAGCGTGACTTCAAAAACTTGTAAGATAAAAACAATTAACACAATTATTTTTATCCTGATTCATTGTTAACAAAACTACTCCAGTCCACCCCCTTAGAGTGATTTACCTCAACTGAGGATTTAATCCACTAATCCAACTGATTACAATGGTTATCCACTTAGAAAACTTCTAAGTCTTCTAGAGTATACAGATCACAACTTGATCACTCTAGGAAATCACCACTTAGAAAACTTCTAAATCTTCTAGAGTCTACTGATCACAACTTGATCACTCTAGGAACCTTTTACAAACAATGTAAAATAAGTGTTTACAAGAGTAAGATTGCTTCTTAAAAATCTATAATCACAACAGTGATATTTCTCTTAAGTTCTAAACTTAGCACTCACTAAATATTACAAGAGTTTGTGAGGTTGAAGATGAAGTTCGTGAGCTTTGATTTTGACAGCGTTTCAGTATTTTGCACAAGTGTTCTCTATGGTGCTTCTGATCAGAACTTCTATATATAGGCGTTGAGAGAAGATGACCGTTGGGTTGCATTTAATGCTTTGCGTGAATAGTACAGCTTTGCATTTAATGTTTCACACTTTTGTCAACTACCTCGAGCCATGCTTTTGCTACTTTTACTGACTTTGCCTTTTGTAGCTTCTAACGTTCCTTTTGTCAGTCAGAGATTAGACTTAATAGCCTGTCATCTTGTACTTGATTCTGAACTCAGATTTGTAGATAACAACGTTTGAATTTCAGAGTCAACAGCTTGGTGCAGAGCATCTTCTTTGTCTTCTGACTTTGAAGAGCTTGAGCGTGATACCGTTCAGAGCTTCAGTGCTTCTGCTTCTGACTTCATGTTCTTCTGATGCTTCATAGTTCATGTTCTGATTCTGCTTGACCATCTTTTGATGTCTTGCCAGAGCATGTTCTGATGTAGCCATCCAGAACCTTCAGAGTTAGTGCTTCTGAGCGCTGATTTGTGCATACTCTTTATGTATTTCCTGAAATGGAAAATGCAAAGGATTAGAGTACCACATTGTCTTATACAAAATTCATATATAATGTTATCATCAAAACATAGAATATTGATCAGAACAAATCTTGTTCTAACAGAAGTCCCCAACAAAATGGGGTAGTAGAAAAGAAAAATAGTTCTCTAGAAGAGATTGTGATGACGATGTTCAATGACATTATTCTTCCCAAGTATTTTTGGGCTAATGCAGTAAGCATCGCTTGCTATGTTATGAATCACGTCTTGATAAGAATAATTCTAAAGCAGACATTTTAGGAACTATATGTTGGACCTGAGACTTCACACAAAAGATATGGGTGAATTGTGTGGTTTTCAAAACTTTTGGAAAATCAAATTAGAGTTTAAAAACACTTTCAAAAACTAAGCAGCAGAAAGTAAATTACAGAAATTTAATAGTTAAGGGAAGAAGAACACCAAGAATTATACAGGTTCGGTAAAAAATGACTTAGTCTTTTTCCCGAGAATTAAGTCTTGAGTGTTTTCAATATATGTTGAGAGCTTTTAGTAGGAAAGACTCACGAACTACCTTATACAAGGAAATGATGGTTGATCTTCAACCAATTATTACAAGACGATAGATATGAGCGTTTGCATCTTTTCTTCAATATATTGCTAAGAGTGAAGTGGTCAATTTTCCTACCCAACAGTGGATTGAAGCAATTAGCCTCCTTTCCACGAACTAGGACCTTGGAGCATTTAGTTTTCAAGTTCCAAAATATCTGAGCTCAATACCTTTTGTTTTAACAGGAGAAACCAATCAACCTACGAGATTTTGACTAGGTTTACCTCTAATTTATGAAGATATTAATACCAGACTAATCTTTAACCTATCTTGGTTTTAACCCGGCTAACCAAGATCTAATGAAGATTTTAATAATGGTTGATCTATAACCAAAATATAGGACTGATCACACAATCTCCTAATTGGACAAAATTTAATAATTTGATCTTTTTGACGAAATGTACACCTTTGGATCTTTGCAGTCTATTAATTATTAAAGTACACCATCATAACCTAATATTTTTTTTTACCTATCTTCATCTTCTTCCCCCTTCTCCATCTTTATCATTATCTTCATTGATCTTCATCAAATTTTCAAGAAAAATTAAAATTCTAGAATACTTCTCCATTTTTTTCTAAAGCTTAAAACTCAAGTATGTAAAATTAGACTACAATTACTTAATCTCCAATTTTTTTTAACCCTAATTTTATTCCTTTTAATCAAACTATGTTCCAAAGATTCAATTTTTTTAAAGATGAGGCCAAAATAAACTTGAATCTTAAAGCTATTGAGTTGTAGCTTCAAAAAGGAATGAAAATTTGTTTGATTTTAACTATTAGACTCCAGATTTATTTTACGAAATCTATGTTGTTGAATTTGAATTACAGGGAAGAAACATGTAAGATATGAGCCCTCCTATCCATTATTAATCATCATTCCAGTTTACTATGTTGATAGTTTGTATTTCATATAAAAATGTTTATGAATATTCAACAAACACATAATATTTTTATAATTCAATGGAGAAAAAACAAAGATGAATCAAAGCATGATAATGATAACAATTAAGAGGATTAAAAATAGGGTCAAAAAATTGAGATTAAGTATTGGTAATCTAATTTGACTAGGGATGTTAATGGCGCAGAAGATGCATTTTCATCTTAATCTTTGCCTTCGAATCTATTCTTACGGATTTCCAAAGTTCATATGAAAACTCATAAACATAAAATTTTATTTATTATTTTAAACCAAATTAATAATAAAATATTCAAAAATAACTATGGAAAATTAAAAAATTAATCCTCTTGAATAGTTGCATGTCTAGAGAGATTTTTTATTTTTCGTTCAAAAATAGTTTGTTGAGAAAAATTTTATTTTTTCATTCAAAAATGATTTGTTGAGAGGATTAGCAATTTTTCGTTCAAAAATTATAATCAAGAGAGTTTGTAATTTTTCCGTCTAAAAATTACAATTGAGACAAAATTTACAATTTTTATTTTTCCAACAACTTAAAGGTGATTTAGTAAAAAGTTATAGTTATACATAAATTATTTTATTAGTTACCTACCAATTTAAAAATGCTGCAGTAAATACAACTTTTGTTTTTTAAAATTCTACAAATTCAAATAATATCCACAACTATAGTCCAATTCGTAAAGGACAGGTTCCAGAAATTGAGTAGAATATTTGGACATTGTTGACCTCTTTAAGTAAGCAAAAAAGATTTGTAAGAACATATTCAAGGAACATACTTTTGAGCAAAATTCTCATTTTACAATGTATTAGATGCCATTCTAATGTTTTTCAAAGATAAAAAAGATGTCCTTTTAATGCCAGCTATTAAGAGTTTATCCAACGGTCTAAAAGAAAAATGCTTTTGTTCTAAAGTGGTACCTTCATTGTAAGTAAATATTTTTTCAGGTTAATTGAGTAATGAATGTATTTGATTCTTATGTTGATTAAATATATTTATTAATTAATAAATTTAAAATAAAAATATTTATTTATAATAATGACAGAGTTAAGTAACTGATTTTTTTTGTTAAGATAAACCTCTTATCCAGAATAAATATAGCATAAATAATTAAATTATTGATTAAATTTAATCTTGTTATAGACCGATCAAAGACCTAATAAAAAAAAGTTTTACCTTGAACTTCTCATGACTTTTATATATAAAGGATTCTAGGTAAAGAAATAGATATAAAACATTTCATTCTTGCTCATATATTATTTATTATTTTTTCACTAACTTGTATGTTATAATAATTTAGCATGTCGACTATCTCTCATCAGAAGTATAAATGTACTGCCGCAAAATATTTACTCTTATAATAAATAAATTGAATTATCAAAAAGAAAGTATTAAATCTCAACAAATATATGATGATGAAAAGAAAGTATTAAATGAATAAATGTCAACAAATATATGATGATGAGAAAATGAGTGAAGCATCTGTCAACTAATCATCACCATATCTTCAAGGATTTAATGGATATGGTCAGTATAAATTTTTTTACATATCACAACCATTCACATGTATTATTTTATAAATAATTAAAATTAAAATTAAAATTCAATAAATATTTAAGGGCTAGCTACAATTTACTGACAGTGTAAAACTGCTTTACAGTGTCAGTGTATTTCCATTAAATCTTATATTCAATTAAACTATTTTTTATTTAAAAAATTAATAATATGACATATTTATGATTTTCTATAAAACTAGTCAGAGACCCGTGCTTCCGCACGGGTGATTTTTTTTCTAGTGTAGTATTTTTGTAATGATATGAATAATATAAATAAAAGGAATTATAAGCAATATGCATAATTAAAAGGAATTGTTTTATTTGAATAGAGTTAGAGTTTTATTGATTGCTCTGTTATACTCCCAATTCTTTGAAAACCTAATATCCATAGGAATCGTTTTGAAATTTGAAAATAAATAATTTAGTTTTCAAATAAAAGTCATTATTGTTTAAAATAAAATAGGCATTGTATTGAAATTGGCCCTTAAAATTAAACATTATTATCTTATTCATGTGCTAATTTTGTGTGTAATAAAGAACCATATAAAAAAGGACATGTGAGTTGGAGAAAAAATAAAATTTTAACAAATGCAAATGTAAAATTTTAAATATAAATGAAAAATATGAAATAATTTACTCAATTGTAAATTTAACAATAATTATATAGAAAACAATGATCCACAAAAAAATGTTTAAGATAGGTTAAGAACACAATAGCAAAATTGGGTCAGGTAATTTAATAATTGACGGTCCAACAACAATTAAAAGAAAATGATATAGATCACTATGGTTTAATTATAAATGAAAAATGATCATATAAATTCAATTATATTAAATAATCATAGAAAAAAATACTATAAGATGGAGATAATAAAAATGAAATATTAACATTTAAAAATAAAAATTATCTCTCCATTAATAGTAATTGTTGATTAAAATAAAATAGCTACTATGTTGATAATGACCCGTGAAATAAAAAAATAATTTGATGCGATATAAAATATATTTAAAAACAAATGTAAAATAAACAATAATCATGGAAATTTAATTGTATTAAATAATGATAAAAAATCGTGAGATGGAGAAAAAAATAAAAATAAAGATATTATCTCTCAAATAAAGACAAAATAAATAAGTAGAGAAAAAAATTAAAATGAAAGTAAGAAAGTGTGAAAAAGTGTGAGAGAAATTTGAAATTTTAATTAAGATAGAGAAAATGTGTAATGATCGATTAAAAAAAAATTAAATATTGAGTTGATAGTGGCTCGTGAAATAATTAAATATTTTGGGAATAATAATTAAATGATCGATTATTAATATTTTTTGCGATAATAGATAAATGTTGAAAAATTAAAATGAAAGTATGGAAAAATGAAATGCGAAAGAAATTTGAAATTTTTAGTAAGATTAAAATTTAAAAATAGATTATTAATATTTTTTGTGATAATAAATAAATTAAGAAAAATTAAAATGAAAGTAAGAAAGTGTGGGAAAATGAAATGTAAAAGAAATTTAAATATGACTTCCATCATTCATGGCTTACATGTGATGTCATCATTCATGCAATAAAGTTGTAGGGAAAATGTTATTTAATTTGGACCAATGAAAAGCTAACACTTGGGGCATCCATTCAATAAAGTTGAAAGAGTGAATACTTAATTTGTTAGTTACAAAAATGACCTTTTATTAGTGCAAATAAATTTTGGTGAAAGGGTAATTTAGGCAATTTGATCAATCTATCTACTATCTATTCATTAATAATAGATTGTAGATAGTAGATAACAGTGTAAAATTATTAATGTAGTACCTTTTAACTCCATAACTATATCATATGTTGTTTACCAAAAAATATGGGATTTGCATAATGATCTAGCTAATAATGAAATAATAATGAAATAATTTGAAGACTCAGAATCTGTCAATAAATTAGAAAAACTCGAAATTTGACATGTTATTCAAATTTAACAATTTTATTTTTTGACTTAACTATTTTAATGAATAGTAAATATAAAATATAAATCAATATTATTTTATTAAAAATAGGGTTAAATATATTTTTGGTTCCTACAAAATTATCAATTTTTTCTTTTGGTTCGTAAAAAAAAAAACGACATGTTTTAGTCTTTACAAAATTCTTTTGCATATAGTTTTAGTCTCCGCTGTTAAACTAATGTGTATTTGTTAATGATTATTTTGCAGATATATTTAGAACGTTATAAAAATTTCTTTGAAAACAAAAAGGCAAAATTGGATTTTTAAGTCGAGATTGTCATTACTTATTATCATTATCTTTTGAAATTTAAGAAATTCATATTTAATTCTTCTCATTTTAAAAAACGCTAAAATTTGACAAATAAACATTTTACAGTATTACAAACATGTATGGAAAAAATTATTTAAAAATTCAAAAATTAAACAATTTTCAAAATTTTAGAAAGTAACAAATACTAAAACTGCATGCATAAAAAAAATTGATAAGGACCAAAATATATTATTTTTAATAAAGATTAAAAATAAAATTTAAGATAATTATAAGACTAAAAATATATTGAACTCTTAAAAATAATACAAAAATATAAAATAGTAACAATGTATATAATAACTAATCAAATCTTAAAATAAATAAATTTTGACAACTCATTAATAAATAAAAAAATGAAATTCATAATCATAATATTTATATTTGTTCAAAAATAACAATATAGGTGATTCCGAATAAGAAGTGAAAAAATGGCTATGTACATTAACGAAAACTAAATTGATTTTTTTCACTTTCTAAAATGGCTATGTCGCATTAAATAGTCATAGTTCAACTGACCAAAAAGATATTGTTAGGTTGAACGTCAAGATCGAATTTAAACTCTTACTCTTATGATTGTATAAATTTTTAGTGGCTATGACCCTTACGAAATATATATATATATATATATATATATATATATATATATATATATATATATATATATATATATATATATATATATATATATATATATATATATATATATATATATATATATATATATATATAGGGGACGACTCAGGTGAGAACACTTAGTTATTATGAGAAATGAGAATAATGAATCACGACCGTTAAATTTTGATTTTTTGATTTTAATGGACTAGATTGATTTCTCTTTCTAAAATCTTTAATATTTATTTTAAATCAATATAGAAAGAGAAACAAATCCAGTTCATTAAAATCAAAAAATCAAAATTTAATGGTCATGATTCATTGTTTTCATTTCTCAAAATAACCAAGTGTTCTCACTTGAGTCGTCCCCTATATATATATATATATATATATATATATATATATATATATATATATATATATATATATATATATATATATATATATATATATATATATATAGGGGACGACTCAAGTGAGAACACTTGGTTATTATGAGAAATGAGAACAATGAATCACGACCATTAAATTTTGATTTTGCTGATTTTAATGAACTGAATTGGTTTCTCTTTCTAGGATCCTTAATATTTATTTTAAATCAACATAGAAAGAGAAACCAATCCAGTTCATTAAAATCAACAAAATCAAAATTTAATGGTCGTGATTCATTGTTCTCATTTCTCATAATAACTAAGTGTTCTCACTTGAGTCGTCCCCTATATATATATATATATATATATATATATATATATATATATATATATATATGAAAATGTGTTCTACAGCAAAATCCAAATGGATCTTGACAATGCTGATATAAGTGGGATCGATAACTTCAGAACCTCATAACTTCAGAGTCTTCTGTTTTCGATATGCTATTGTTCACCAGAACCTTTGTAGCACATAAGCGAGGGTTAGTTTCTTCTAAGGTTGGCCACACTGTTCATCAGATTCAGAACTTGTTTCTTAGATGAGACACTCCCTCTGAGTATCAGACTTGATAAAGATAAGATACCCAAATTATGAACCGTCCTGGGTAACTCCCCATGGTTCCAATAAATCAGATACTTTCTTTAGAGTCTTGATACCAGAGATCTTCCGTTTTCACAACTTGATTGATAGATTCATTTCAGAGCCTGATTTCCAATCTGGAAAACTCAATGCTTAAATGAAATCTTCTAGACCCTGATCTGTTAAATCTGAGTGAGATCTTTTATAGCTTTCGGAGAATCAAAGTTTTTCTTGATATAACTCTTGATTCTGAATCTTCTATCAAGTACTTGCAGACAATCATCAACTTCTGATAAGCTCATTTCTTCTGGCACATATCTTTGAATGTAGATTTTGTCTTGACTTCTTCCAGGAAGAACTTGTATTCTGAAAAACTTGTTTTGATGTCTTCAGATATGAATCTGAGAATTCTCAACTCCATCAAATTTCTTTCATTTTGACCTGTCTAAGAATGCCTAGTGAACTTGTTCAGAGTTCCTCGGTTAAACATCAAACAAGCAAACATTAGAGGTAATTGCTTTTTATTTTATCAATTGATTAGAGATTGAATTATTGCTCAGAATTAATGTTGCTAAAGATAAGAAAATTAACATGCTTCTGACATTAATGATATTCCTTCAGATTTTTAATTTATATTCTTAACACTGTATTCGTTTATGATGATTTAAAAGAGATAGTGTAGAATACTTGAAGATAAGCTATTTCATTCATTCATTAAGGAGCACAAACACAACAGACGACAAAATAAAAATTAGGAATGACAAACATATTAGAACAAACATAACTACAATGCAATAGTTCAGAACTACACAAACAGAACTTCACATCTTTATTCTTCATGAGCATCTCTAGGTCCAGAGTGATGAACTTCTCCAACAATCTCAGCCTGGTATAAGAGTGCATAGAGAACTCTCCCTAAAGGTATTACAAACTGATGATGGTTCATTGAAACCACAATTGAATCCTTGAGATAGTTGAAGATGGTCTGAGGTATATTAACTCTGACATGATGCATAAGACAGTAGATGAAAATTCTATCATCAAAATCTAGAATGTTCAAGTTGAAACCTCTAGGTCTGAAATTTTTTAGCACAAGCTGAAACCAGACAACCGCAATGGGAATAAGAGTTTCGGGATTAGGTAGTGTATATCCTTTTGAGGGGTCATGGATGACGCTAAGCTTTTCAATTGAGAAAAATAATAATTATTTTATGAAATAGAGAATTATAAGAGATTTTACTAAATTGTCCTTCATTAATTATATGGGAAAGACAAATTAAAATAATTTAAAGAAAGAGAATAATAAATGTTTAAAGGTATAATAGAAAAAAATAGTATTAAACTATTAATGATTCATTGAAATTGTAAAACGAATTATAATAAAATACATTTTTTTTAAAGTTACTTATAATAAAAAACGGAGGGAGTAATAGATTGTTTTGATCCATCTATTTTGTCATCCCTAATTTTTATCAATACATTAAAATTTGATTTTATCATTATATAATAAGTTTAATTATTATGATTAATCGTCAGTGACTTTAGGTGTAATCATGTTAAAAGTTAAATGTTTTTAATAATGAAACAGTTGTGATTTATTAAGTGTAATTCTTTCTAACATTAATGGTGTTTATAAATCCACATTGGCTAAGACCTTGTAATTTATTGTAATTTTTCTCTACTCAATTGATTTTTTTCCGTATTTTTTTAAAAAACACTAGTCTTTTTAGTTGTAAAAAAAAACATCTATAATATAAATATAAGAAAAGTTATTGTTATGAAAATCACAAAAATACTTTTTTGTTATTTTAGTCTAAATTAATAATTTGAGAATAAAAAATGTTTTTTGTTGGTTTCTTTCGACTCACTTTCACTTTTTTACTTTTCACTTTTCAAATTCACTTTTCGCTTTTCACCTTTTCACCTTTTCACCTTTTATTACTTTATTATTATTATTATTATTATTATTATTATTATTATTATTATTATTATTATTATTATTTATAATAAATTATTAATCAAAACATTCTAATAAATTATTTTTTGATAAAAATATTATTACAATTATTTTAAAAAATTGTTAATTTAGATTTAAAATAGTATTTAATTTTTAAAAAATTAACTTTAGTAAAGGAATATTAATAATGAAGAAATATAATTTGAAATAATTTTTATTTTAAAATACAATATTTTTTTAAAAAAAAAAAATAATTTTATGTTTTTAAAAATATTTCAATTAAAATGAATTTAAAAATATACTTTAAAAGGTGTGTTATTAGATAAAATACAAAAATGTGTGTAACTTATCATTAACTTTAATTTATATGATTCAAAATATTATTATATTAATATATGTCATTAACAAAGTTTATACAATTAAACTATTGTTTTCACAATTAAATAAGAAAAATTATTTGTTATTGATGTCATTTCACAAATATATGTTATCAATGTAAATAGGAGAAATATATATCTACGATAAAAAAAATCTATTATTGATCTAAATATTTTTATATACGAAAAATGGTATTTATGATCCAAAAAAATTTTACTCAAAAAAGGTATACGGGAAAAAAACTATTATGGGTCTAAATATTTTTATGTAAACGATACCTAAACATAAATAGTATTTGTATATGAGAAAAATCTATTAATGATCTAAATAATTTTATATATGAAAATGATATTTATGATAAAAAAAATTTATTCAAAAAAGGTATACGGGAAAAAACTATTATTGATCTATATATTTTTATATACGAAAATTTACAATTGATTCAGATATTTTGATAAACGATACCTAAACATAAATAATATTGGTATATGGGAAAAATCTATTAATGATCTAAATATTTTTATATATGAAAAATGGTATTTGTGATCTAAAAAATTTTGATTAAAAAATGATATACGGAAAAAAATCTATTATTAATCTAAATATTTTTATATATGAAAATTTACTGTTGATCCAAATATTTTTTTAAATGATACCTAAACATAAATAATATTTGTATACGGGAAAAAATTTATTATTGATCTAAATATTTTTATGTACGAAAAATGGTATTTATGATCCAAAAATTTTGGTTCAAATTTTGTTTTGATTTAAAATAAATATATTAGGTATCAAATGCGCACAGTATTTTAAAAACTGGATCAATCATCAAATTGGTGAGTGAGGGTATTGGGTCATTGATTCATTGGTCAAATCACATGACTAGACTGAATAGCTCGGTTGAATAAACCAGTCTCTATTGCAAATGTATATATTTATTAAATCGGTCAAATCGAATGACTCGGTCTTAAAAAAATATCACAACACCTACAAAATTCTAAATTTTCAAAATATTATAATTTGACATGTTTATTCTTTACATTCAAACTCTAAATATAATCATCACTCACAATAAAATAATATAAAATTTAAATTTAAGTAAATTTTGAACTAGGTCTAATTGTAAACAGGATAAAAATTATTCGAAATACGTTTTGAATAAAGTCTAACTTTATTTTAATTTTATTTTTTTTAAAAAAATTATGAAAATAGCGTCGTTTTGTGTTGAAAAAAACATACATTTGAATTGTCGGTTTTCTAAAACCGCTAATTCATCGAGGTTTTTTTCCAGTTTTGACTAATTTTAGCCGGTTCAACAACATATCTGATCCAACAATCAGACCAAACTGATGATCCCTTCGATTCCTGGTACAATCGGTCCGATTGACCGCTTTGGTTCAATTTTTAAAATACTCAATGCACATACCAAACTAAAACTTGTGCGTATGTACGGATTTGTTAATGATTTATATATAAAAAGTTCTCACCAACCAAATTTTTAGTCATAAAACAAGTTGAATTTATACAAAACATGAGTTAACTCTTTATAATCTCAACTACTTATTGTAATGGATTCAATGATTTTTTTTTGTTAAAAAAATTCTAATAAAAGGCCCTACGATATTAATTGAATTCATTTTTCAAGTACAAGAGACATTTTTTTTTGTCTTATCTATTTAGATTTTAAGAAAATATCACGGTATAATCCAAATTCAAATGTCTTATATTCCACAAAAGAAAAGGACCTTTTCTATTAATAATTTTTAAGAGAAAATTTCATAAATCTAAAAAATTCAGCATAAATAAAAATAAATTAAAATATTGTTCTATTTAAAATTTAAAATTCAAATAAAGATTCATTTTAGTACTTCACAAAAATTATACTATCCAAATTAGTTTCTCACAAAAAAATCTGATTTAATCCTTTATGAAATTTAATCGGACCATATTAATAATTTTAAATCGTAATTGGACTTCATGTTGACTTTTATTTTTTTATTTTTTAAATACTCATTGTTACAAACAAGATATTACAATTAATTATTCACTCTTTAAAATCATAATTATTTTAAAATATTACAATAAATTAAGGTAAATTCTTTGATACCCATGAGTTTTAGTTGGGTATCAATATTTTTAATGTAAATTGGTTTATATTTTATTTTTTAAATAAAATAAAACAAAATTCATTTGATTGGTTAAAGATAATGTACCAATCTAAATGCAAAGGTTCCGAAGTGTTCACCGAAAATTAAACTTTATTAACAACTCAAAAGTTAAAACCATGCCACCTCACTATGCCAAAACAACTCATTTATTTCTCTAACAAGTTTCCTAAATTAAAATAAAAAATATTTTTTATTTTAATCCAGCTAATTTGTTTGTTATTATGTCGTGTAATTAACATCTTTAACCTCACCATTCGGATAAACATAACCTTTTAAATTTCTATTTATATAAAGACAGATAATAACAACAATAATTTAGGTAAAAAAAAACAATTTATTCTTTATAAATAAAATTTTCTTAATATTTATAAATTTTTTTATTACAATAAAAGAAACCTAATATGAGTAAAAAAGATGCACTAGGTGCGGAGTGTTGACCTGATTTAAGACCGAACGTCACATGTGGGACCCACTACATTCACTCTTGTTTCTCTACTTTTTCTCTTCACTCGTTTCTATATAACCTTAAACTTTTGTCTCATTTTCAACACAACACTCTGCATGAAACAATAACAAAAACAAAAACAAAAAAAACAATCATTGTCTCATCAATAATCAGACAACGTTTAAGATTCTTTGACATTTTTCATCAAAATCAAATCTTGTTTTTGTTTGTTTGATCGAAGATGGCTGAAGGGGGTCATCAATTAGCTGACAAGACAGAGTTTACGGAATGTTGGCGAAGAACAACGGAGTCACCTTATATCATGCGACTTGCTTTGTCTGCTGGTTTAGGTGGTCTTCTTTTTGGTTATGACACAGGTTAGTATTTGAATTTATAAACCGATTCGTGAAAATTTTAAGAGATTCTTTTTTTTTTTTTGCATCGTTGCATGTTGTGATGATTGGTGGATTTGTTTACGTGTAGGTGTGATTTCTGGGGCTTTGTTGTATATTCGTGATGATTTTGAACAAGTTGATAAGCAAACATGGTTACAGGTGATGTTTTTTTTGTTTACTGCAATGGTTTTTGTTGAGTGGGACCCGATTTTTGGGGGTTATATTATATGAACCATGCAAAAGTCCAGAGATGAGATGAGATCGGAAAGTTTTGTTTTGTTTTGATATTATCTATAGGATATAAAATATATTGTATGATCTGGATCTAACGGGTGAGATTTGTCAATGTTTTCAACTATTTTAGTTTTGGAGTAGAGAAAATTGATTTTGTTTTTTAAGTTGTTCTGATTTGGTGATGTTATTTGAAGATTTTGCTTTTTGAAAATTGATTTTAGTCTACCAAAAGGCTATTACTGAATGTATCTGAACATAAATCATTTTACGTTCAATTTATATAATTTGTACCGAAAATTAAATCATTTAAAATCAGTTTGCATGTTTGTAGAACTACGCACAGAAATTTGTGGGATCTTATGCATTTCAAGGGAATTGAATCGTGTGTGTTTGTTTCGGAATGACAATTTTTTTTTTGGATAAATTAATTACGTAAAATTGATTATGGCTGAAACACGATTTGTGTCGTGCTTCTGCCTGAATCTTTGATTTCTCTATTGCGAAAAATCATAGTTGAAGTGCTAGGGACGCGAGCGTTATTAGTGCACCAGGTTACGAAACATATGTTAATAGTGATTTCGGATTCTATTAGCTGCTGGGAATCTAAATCGGATTTCAAGATGGTTGTTGACATGATTGTTTTGTTATGCAGGAAACGATTGTTAGTACGGCTGTAGCAGGAGCCATAATTGGTGCTGCATTTGGAGGATACATGAATGACAAGATGGGGAGGAAGAAAACTATCTTAATGGCTGATATAGTGTTCATGTTAGGTGCAATAGTTATGGCTATTGCTCCTGCTCCTTGGGTTATCATCGTTGGAAGAATTTTAGTTGGTTTAGGAGTTGGTGTTGCATCCATGACTTCTCCTCTATATATCTCCGAAGCTTCCCCTGCTAAGATTCGAGGAGCAATGGTATCCACCAATGGTTTACTTATAACGGGGGGTCAATTTCTCTCGTACCTCATCAATTTGGCGTTTACCAAGGTATGTTCTATATCGGATTGAAAGTTATTTAGTTATTGAAGTTCATTCATAACATAACAATTTGATTTGTTTTAGGCCCCAGGAACCTGGCGTTGGATGCTTGGAGTGGCAGCGCTTCCCGCTCTGCTGCAGTTTGTATTGATGTTGTCCCTCCCTGAGTCACCTAGATGGCTCTACAGACAGGTAATCTTAATTATTATCATGGCCATTGTTGTCAATCTCGGATCGCGGAAAATAGTAATTTGATCATATTCTGCTACACACGGTGCAATAACGTCGCTATTTGACAACATTTTGAACTAAATAGCAACACTGATCATGTCATGTAAATTTTTCTCAGCCAATGCCAATGAAGAATTGCGTTAAATGTGACAAAAAATTTGCTTCAATGTGATTGTTGTCCAATGAAATGGGTTATGATTTGATGTCAGTATTATGCTTAATTACAACGAATCTCTTAAATTATTGTTTATTTTCCTCCAGGGAAAGGAAGAGGAAACAAAGGTTATTCTGTCGAAAATCTTACGCCCTGATGAAGTTGAAGACGAGATGAAAGCCATGCATGATTCCATTGAATCTGAGAAGGCGGAAGAAGGCTTAATTGGTCATAGTCTTGGACAAAAACTAAAGAGTGTTTGGTCTAACGACGTCGTTCGAAGAGGGCTCTATGCAGGTATCACAGTCCAAGTTGTTCAGCAATTCGTCGGTATCAACACAGTCATGTATTACAGCCCAACCATAGTTCAGTTTGCTGGAATCGCCTCCAACTCCACCGCGCTTGCACTTTCATTGGTTACTTCTGGTCTTAATGCCGTTGGAACTATATTGAGCATGATTTTAATTGATAGATTCGGAAGGAGAAAGTTGATGTTAATCTCCTTGATTGGCATCTTTGCTTCACTTGTAGTATTAAGTGTTACATTCAACCAAGCAGCTCACCATGCGCCTGCAATCGATAAACTGGATTCCCTTAGCTTTAGCGGGAACTCTACATGCAAGGCTTACACATCGGCCCCAAATCCCTCGTCGTGGAACTGTATGCAATGTTTGCATGAAGAATGTGGCTTTTGTGCCAATAGCAAGAGTGAGGTAAGTTCTACTACATTCCCCGTACATTTGTTTGTTGGACTCCGAGGCTCACCAGAGTCAGAGCAGACCTTAAGATACATAGAGCGTTAATAATGTGATTACTTTGTGTCATACAGTTTCTTCCGGGAGCGTGCTTGGCAGGAGAAAAGATTGTGAAAGGCATGTGTGGCGCACAAAAGCGAGTATGGTTTTCACAGGGTTGTCCGAGCAAAATCGGTTTCCTCGCAGTTGTGATCCTCGGAGTCTACATCATAGCTTATGCGCCTGGAATCGGAACAGTGCCTTGGGTTCTAAACTCGGAGATTTATCCGTTGAGGTTCAGAGGACTAGGAGGAGGCATAGCAGCAGTTTTCAACTGGTGTGCTAATCTAATTGTGAGTCAATCCTTCTTAAGCATGATAAAGGCTCTAGGAACATCCGGAACATTCCTCCTCTTCGCCGGGTTCTCCTTGATCGGCTTTGTAGCGATTTATTCGTTAGTGCCGGAAACGAAAGGGCTTCAGTTTGAGGAGGTTGAGAAACTGCTTCAGAAAGGGTTTAGACCTTTCCCATTTAACAGCAAAAAAGAAGATGTCAAAGGGAAAGGGAAGGAGGAAATGAATGACTTGCCTTGATTGTTATAGAGTCTTTGTTTGAGATAAAAGAAAAGGCTATGTAGTCTTGTGCTGTTTTATGGCAAAACTAGTCAATAACATTGTGTAATTGTGTGTGGATTGACTGTGGAAATGCTATAATAAACATCAACTGTGTATAAATGATTTCCATTTTCATGAAAGTTGATTATTATGAGAATAAATGAGTTTAGTTTCTGTTCAAGTGTAGAAATTTTTTACAGTTTTGCTCTCACATTATTTAACGTGTATGAGAAGTTTTGTGCTTCTAAACTCTGAACGAGAATGCAACAACACCAACACATCATTGCATTATTCCATACATGTGCAAAATACTTTGGTTAGTGCTTATTTTAGTTAATAGCTAACCCAATTGTTTTATAATACAGTTTTTAAAATTATATGTTTGGTCGCATTAGAATTCTCACGAGACTATTGCGTCTTTGTTTCTTTAAATATTGGGTTAAATACACAATACTTCTGGGGCTTTTATTTTAATTTGGAAAATTCTTAAGTACCCATGATAAATAGTTGGGTACCGATACCTTAGTGTAAATTAATTAAAAATTTTAATGTATTTTAAAATAAAAATAATTTAGAATGTGACATGACAATGAATAACTTTATTTGATTGGATAAGGGTACCGGTATCCAATGTTTTAAAAACCGGACCTGACCGACCGGTCAGACCGGTTGAACCGGAAACCGAACAGGTAATCGGTCTGGTTCGATTGCTTGATCGGATATGTTATTGAACCAGTGTGAACTGGTCAAAACCGGTGTAAACCGGTAAAACCGGAAAAACCGGCGGTTTTCCAGAACCGGTGGTTTAAAAGCATTTTTAATTTTTTTTTATTTTAAAAACTTAAAATAACATTTTGATTATTTTAATGAAAAATTAAAATAAAATATAAAATGTAAAATATAAAATAAAAAATAAAAAAGTAAATAAAAATAAAGATTTTTCGGATACAGTTGATTTTGTTGCAGATGATTTTGATATTGAAGAAGGAGATACCAACATTGAAACAATTTTTTCTTCCTAAATATTAAAATTAGTAGACAATGAAGTTATTTTATTATAATTTATTCACTTAGATTATGTTGCGATTAAATTTTGTTTGCAAATATACTTTGTAATTTTGTACTATTTTGTTATGTGTGATTCCTATGTTTAAAATTTGAATTTAAATTATGAACTTGTGAATTTATTTATGATATGATCTTTTTAAAAAACTTAAGTGCCAGTTATATATTGTAGACTGAATCATCATGTTCGACATGTTTTATACCTATACAGTTTTGTTATAACGACCGGTCTATTCAACCGAGTTATTCGGTTTAATCTGGTTTAGTCATGCGGTTCGACCAGTGACCCAGTGGTTCGACCAATAAACCAGTGACCCAGTATCCTCACCGGTTTAATGTCCGGTCCGATTTTTAAAACACTGCCAGTACCTAACTAAACTCAAGGGTACCGGAGTGTTCACCTTTTAATTTTTAAATCCATGTGGACTTTTTTTTAATGTTTTAATTAATTTTTTTAAAACTTTTTAAAATATATAATATACTTATTTTTACATTTCTCCTAAGTTATTTTAATTAATATTTTTTATGAAAAATTAATTATCATTAAAATATTATTTTGGACTTAATATATCACAATTTTTTCAGTCAAATGTTAGGCAATTCAATATTTTGAGTTTTAATAACTTCTGTGTGAAAGAATTTTATAAACACTTCCTTTTCTTTTTAAATTTTCGATGCAGGACTTCTTTACAAGCATTTTTCATTCCAGTTTGCAGTTTACCAACCTGCTTGTCTTGCAAATATATTTTCTGAGGTGTTGTCATGCAAATATATTTTCCAACTTGTTGTTGTTATCTGTTTTCCCATGACCTGATACGAGCATTGGACATTTTGAATGTGGTGAAACTAAATGAGAGAAGATCACATTATATGTGTCGCTTGTGAAAATCACTTTATGGTCTTAAGCAAGTGTCTCGTGCCTGGTACCAGCGCTTTGCTGACTTTTTCGCCTCCATTGGATTTCAATACAACACCTCTAATCACTTCATTTTATTTTTTTAGGCGAAATCCACCATCTCGGCCAAAGTTGTAATTATGTGTAAATTCAATTATACTTTCACACCATCTTTTAACCTATTGAAAAAAATTCCCTTAAAATAATATGGTTCTCCACATCTAAAGAGGGTCGACATACCGTTCAAATCTACCAGAAAACTCATCGAATAGAGTAGTTCATAAAGACTTTGATTTATTAACAGTTAAAAACATTTAATCAACCAGCCTTAAAATGGCGATTGGATTCATAATTTCCACCATTGATATCAATTGTGTTTTTTTCTTCCATAGCTATCATGGCATCCATAACATTGTTCTCGCTAGTTACACCCAAGGTTCTATGCGATTAGTCCACCTAAAAGTCACTTAACCCTCGATGATGAAAACCATAAGTTTCCTTCAATTTTCATCAGGGTTACGGAGATTCGGTCAAAATATAGAGATATTGTGGCATAGATTGTAATTTTTAATGGTGAGACTATAGAAAATTTTGAACAGCTCGTCAATTTAGCACTGTGATTCATATTTCTCATTTTTCATCAGATTGTACATCTCCTAAATTTATTCTCTGGTTGCAACAAATTCTTCATGTCGTTTCTAAAGATTCCAATCTTAGTTCTACTTTCCATGCATGCGGGCCATGAACTAGTGCCGAGAACTCTTGTCTCTTAGATACCAATGGAAGTTTCATGAAGCACGAACACCTCTAAGAGTAGGCGTGTCGCGGTGTCCGACACGCGTCGGTGTCCGACATTTGTATGAGACCCGTACGACACGTGTCAAAAAGTCAGACAAATGTCGGAAAAGTCAGAGATGTGTCACTTAAAAAAATAGATTTTTTCATTATTTCGACACTCTTTAAATCGGTGTCGGACACTCGTATTACACTCAAAGAACACTTGTAAAACAATTCAGACAAGTTTTTCCAAAAATAATAGTTTTCAACATACCTTACACATCTTTTGAACATGTATTGAAACAATATTATCAATGAAAAATTAAAGATATTAATTTTTATTAGAATATTTTAAACTCTTTAATTAATAGATAGATAAATGAAGCTTAAATACTATCCTATATGTAGCGGTGTCAGTGTCTTCTGTTTTTGATATTATTGGCGTCGGAGTGTCTGTATCGTGTCGTGTCGTGTCGCAGTGTCCGTGTCAAAGTCCGTGCTTCATAGATTTCAGAATAGTATGTAAGATTTTGAAAAAGGAAAATAATATATCATTGCAATTACAGTAAAGCTAACTCCCTGCAGCAACAATTACAAAGTACAACAACACTTCTAATTGTTACTCCTTCCGTTTTAAGGAAAAAAATTGTTTCAAAATAAATGTTATTTTCACTTTTCAATGAAGCAATAATTACTATTTTTACAATTGTATCATTTAATTATTAGTCTGTACATTATTTCAACATATTAATAGTGTTAATTTAGTAAAAGTGTTATGTCTTATGACACAATTATTGTATTTTTTAATTCGTGTACAAAAATTTTAAACGACACTTATTTTAAAACGGAGAGAGTAATTCCAAACACATTTAACGTAATAAATAATAAATCCAGTACCTAATCTCTTTCTAAAGAACTAATAACAAACTAAATAAGAGAATTTTTCATTCTTTTTTCTACTTAAATATATTACATATAATTACATAATTTGGTCTAATTTACTGAGTTAGAGACATGCGCCAAATATATACATTAATTTATTGAGTTTGAGACACGCTGGCTGTCATTTTTACTTACTTGCAGTATCTCTGACTAGGCATGGTAACGGGGCATATCGGAGACAATTTTTACCTCTTCAAACTCAAATTTAAATCTCCGATCAATCTTCATTCCCCGCCTCAAATCCAAACGGGGATGGAAAATAAAAACTCAAATATATCCCAATCGGATTCGATTATCTCCGCCTCGCCACCATCCATATAGTAAAATCAATTATTCTAATAAAAAAAATATTTTTTCAAATATCAAATTACATTATAAGGTGAATTCTAAAGTGAGGGTTCAATTAAATCCATCACCGGTGAAACATTAAAAAGACACCGTTAGATCTAATTGATGGGTTAGATTAATTTTTAAAATATAAAAAATAATTATATCTTTCCACACACAATTTCACTCTCTCTTCTTCATTTATCCCTCCAACTTATCTACAAAATATATGCTTTCCCTTAATAATCAAAGAAATATGATAAAAATTGAAAAATCAATTTTTATGTGAATAGCTATGATGTCTCAGCTAGGGTTTGTGAAAACTCCGGCGGAGGTTGGCAAAACTCCTGCGGAGGTTGATATGCAAGAGAGAAGCACTAAAAAAGCCAAGGATAACATTGAAGATAATGGTATAAATGTGGGAGGTAGTAGAAGTGGTCCGAATGTTTCCTTTCGTGACATTATCACGGGGCAAGGAGGGTTGGAGGTTGCATATGCTTTTGAGCTTGATATAGGTGGGGAAGGCATTATGGAGGATGCTAATGGAGATATAACTATTGAAGAGGAGGTCATCGGAGGCTATGAATGTCCAAAATTTATCTTTTCGGTTGAAGAGGATGAGAGGATGCAAAGACCTTGGAGGAGGGGTGTGATTGTGAAGTTGCTAGGAAAGAGAATAGGGTATAAGGTGCTGGAGAATAGGCTTAATCAAATGTGGGTGAGAAAAGGAGTTATTAGTATTATTGATTTGAGCAATGATTATTACCTTGTTGCCTTCTCCCATGAAGATGATAAAAAGGCAGCTATGGCCAATGGGCCTTGGTTCATCTATGACCATTACCTTACAGTGAAGGACTGGAAACCTAATTTTCAGCCTGAGTGCGACACGATAGATAAAGTAGCTATTTGGGTGCGTATTGCTGGCTTGCCAATTGAGTATTACAGTCCCAAAGCTTTAACAAGGTTTGGAAATCGCATTGGTAGAACTATCAAGATTGATAGAACAACTACTAAACAGGAAAGAGGGAAATATACAAGGATTTGTGTTGCAGTTAATTTGGAAAAACCATTACTGGGGATGTTTCAAATTGATGGCAGTAACTACAAGATAGAGTATGAAGGCCTTCATCTTCTTTGTCTGAGTTGTGGTCGATATGGGCATTATAAGGAAGGGTGCCCTATGAAGAGAGATGGGAAGGATAGTGAGGAGGATAGAAGTATGCTAAATGGCAGTAAGGAGAAGATTCAGGTAGGGGGAAGCAGGGGTTTGATTGGAGAAGAATTAGAAACAGCTGGTCCTTGGAAGGTGGTGCAAAAACAACGTAAAGGAAAAAAAGTGGTGGAGGGAAAGAGAAACACGGCGCCGGTGAGAATTAATGCCAAAAGCGATAAAGGTGGATCGCGGTTTTTTGCTTTAGGAAACATGGAACAGGAGTTAAATAGCATTAATGGAGGTATTGATGAGGTGGAAAGTAATGATAGGGATAATATGGCAGTTTCAGATACTTTTGGTGGACAAAGGATACATACTGGAGCCAGTGGTGGAAGGAAATGTGAGAGATTGTGGACATGAGGAGAATGAGTATTATGAAGAGGAGATTGTGTGTGAAACTTTGTGACTGGAGTTGGTGTCTTCTTCTTACTTTTTATTGTTTTATGATGAGTACAAACAATAAAATTCTGGTGTGGAATTGCAGAGGTGCAGCTAGTAAAATGTTTTATCGCTATTGTAATATTTATGTTAGTAAGCATAAACCTTCTATGCTTATTGTAGTTGAAACCAGATGTAACCCTTTCTTGCTTAGTAAAACTTTCATGAAGGTATGAAGAGATATACCACCGTACCACTGATGATATAAAAAGAGATGATTCATCGACGTACCACTGACGATGAAAGAGAATACACCAACGTTCCACTGAAGGTGAGCTACCAACTCAATAGTTGAAGGTAGGAGAAAATTGAATTACCGCCTCAATAGTTGACGATGAGCTACTGAGATAATAAGCTGCCGCTAAGAATAGGGATTAACTTCTTCTTTAATCAAGGACATGGCTTGAGAAAAGGAACTGGATGCAAACTGTCACTTCTGATGAAGGGACTTACCATTTGCTGAGCTTCTTCCATTTGGATGCAAACTGTCACTTACACTGAAGAGACTTACCATTTGCTGAGCTTCTTCCACTTGGAATCAAGAAGTTCATAAAGTATGAGAGATTATCACTTGATTGGAAGATAAGATTAATATGTGCAGACATACAAACTTGCTCAAATAAAGAGGCTTGCATTTGTTGTCAACAAAATATGCTAAGGACAGAACCTGCCCCTTGCTTTCAAGTACAAATTCCAACGAAGTGCAATGACAACACTACCGGGAAATAAGCCTTTCAATATCTGATAAGAACATCAATCACAAATGAATTTTTCATTGTTGAGGAAAGCATAATCCTTAAGAGGTGCAAAATAAATGCCTCCTCAATCTAGGTTTCCCAGCCTAGAGAGGTTCAAAATAGTATTGCAAGAGACCAAAGTTCAACTCCAAGAACAAACTGGATAGAAACGGTGAAACAAAGCTTTGCCCCTTGAGGAATAAACTCAATTGGGGATTAATTCCTTCCTGACAAATGAGCCGAGGAGGAACACAGAAGCAAAATTCTTCCACGAGGAACAAACTCAGTGGGGATTATCAATCTCTGCAAGGAATTTACAGATCGTCTTCTTCTTATCAAAAAGATTGGACAACACATCAAGCTCTATTATGGGGAATCAGAGAAAATTTCTTTGGAGAAAATCTCCATTCCGAACTTGCAGAGGAAATAAGAAGTTAACATCAAAGCAAACAAGTTAACATGCGGGGGATTTTAGTTCAAAACTCAACACAAGGTGAGAAAGAAAACCCAACAGTCAATTGTTGTCTCAAAACTTCTTGGTAGAGAGTGACATATTCTGGATTGATTATGGCAACGACCTTTGTACTTCAAGCTATGAGGTGATAAAGGTAACTTTTGATTCACAACTTGCCCCAGACTACATGGTTTATGAGGAATCTGCCTCAAAAGTTTCATAAAAATCCTTGGCATAATAAAGACTTGGAATAATCTGCCCCAGATCAACAGATTCTTGGAGAGATTTATCGAATCTCGACGTAACTTCCCCAGATTGACTAAACTTGGCACATTCTTTTGCTCGACAAAGTCTTCGAGCTTTGCCCCATGATGGTAATCAAACTTGCAAAAGCATTATACTGGGAAAACAACATGCCCCTGGCAATGTTTTAGTTTTCTACTGATGATCAGATGTAAACTTCCTGGATGTCAAACAAATGTTTACAAGCAGAAAAATGTTTATTTTGAGAATGATAATGAAAATGCAACAATTATGTAAGTCTTGAAGTTTTATTAAAAAGATGTCACAAAACCTTGTGAATGAATCACTGGTTAAGGAAAGACATTGATTTTTGTATGCATATGATACCAACACAAGTTTTCAGCATAACCGATAGGAGTCAGGAACGCTTTCCTGTTTAAGTATGCTTTCGAAATAAACCCTGCTTCAATTAGGACTTTTGAGGGTTGTAACGTGGCCTGGTTCACGGTTTTCAGAAAAAAGATTTTTAGGCTCAAAGTTTATTTAGCCCACCCCAACTTCGTGATGTTCTCCAGTCCTATGTTCAGTTAGTTCAACATGAGTATTCATCTCTCAAAAGGATTTTGTGCCATTAAGGACCTAATGAAGCTTTCTTGGAGTAGCAGTCACCCTTTTGTCTTCATTTTTGTATTCACACAGATTTGTTCACTGTTGAGGACTTTTGCTTTGTAGTCCTTTCTTTTCACTTTTCACTCTTTTCTCTTCTTTTTTTTTTATTTCCCTAACTTTTGCCTAGACTGATTCTTTTGAATTGGTCGTCCAGCGGGATGCTCTAACTTTTGCCTAAGTCACTTGTTTTCAAGTTTTTGACTTAGCGAGCTTTTTTCTTCTTTCTTTTTTCTTTCTTTTTTATTCTTTTGATTTGAACAAATCGTGTGACATTGACTTTGTCTTGACTTGTTGAGAGGGTTGTGACTGCCTCATTCTTGGCTGATGAAGGATAACCATTGTGGTTTCACATTTCCATGCCTTTTGATACGCGGGGAATAACCATTGTGGTTTCCCATGATCCAACCATTGATGTGGATATGACATGCTTGACCTTTGGATGCACAATCCTTTTTTTGAAATATGAACACTCGGTCAAATTAACTGAACACTACCCTGCCCCAGGTTAAAAATTAGGGTTTTTCGTTTAGAAAAGAAACTCCTACTTCAAGGCTCAAAAGGGGTTAACAAGGGATTATCTTCCTTATATCTCCGGTGTTTGGGAATTTGAAACAATGCCTGTACATCATCAGCAGGGTTTTATTCAAGAGCATACAATCAGAAATTTTGCGTTTTCAGATCATCATCCTCCTTCCAATCTTTGCATAAGCAAGAGTTTGGCAAAAGTAATTGGTATCATAATGCATAAAAACAAATAAACATGAGTGAAACGAATGGATTACTTCAAGACAAACATTATCATTGCATTAGCATTAACATTCAAAAATAAACAAGTTTCTACATGCAAACAATGCATTGAAAAACAAGAAATATGACAAATGGAAATCAATAAGAATACTAAAAACTGAGAAAACTCTCTCCATCTGGGTTTGTGCTGAAGGAAACATCTTTCAAACTTCAGGCTACCATCAATAGTGATTCAATCATGCTTTGGCAAAGAATTGGCTTGAACATCATAACCAACATCTTGGAAAGTCAAAATACCAGCATGGATTAATCTTTGAACTTCATTTTTTAGAGGCCAACAATTCTCTAAGTCATGTCCAGGAGCATTCTAATGAAAAGCACAAGTGACATCAGCTTTGTACCACCAAGGGAGTTTCTCGGGAACAGGAGGCGGTGACCTTATCTGAACCAAATTCTTACAAATCAAAGCAGGGTATAATTCTGTGTAAGTCATGGGGATAGGACCAAAATTCCCCTTTTGAGGTTGATTTTGCTCGTTCGGTGGAGGAGCTCGTTGACGAGTACTCTGCTGATAATCTGGAATTGCATGAACTGAATTGGATACAGGAATGACATAGTGAACATGCTGATGTTGATGATGATTGTTTCCTCCCCTGATTCTCTTCTTTGAAAAGTCATTACCAAACTTCTTCACACTACCAACTGAGTTACCTTCTTCAAGCAAACACTCCTTTCGGACATCATTTTCTAGAAGCGCATTCATATCCACCTCTCCACGGGAGTCAGTAGGTGTATGGACTACTATCCCCTTAGGAAAGGATGAGTTCAGAGTTTCAAGAAAGACCTTTGCCATCCTTTCTTCCTTCATAGAAGGATTGACTTGGGCAGCAACTAAAGCCTCAACCAGAGCAGTCAAATGCTCCATACCAGCCTTCAAAGTAACCACCTCTTCACGGAGCTCAAGAATCTCTTGTTTGATGCTTCCCATTTCTTCTTAGCAAGAGTGTTGTACTGATGATACCAGGAGAAAGGAAATAAGGCTCTGGAGAATTTCTTTAGAAAGCAGGACCAAATGTAGAATGATGCATGCAATGCAGTAATTTGTTTTTTTTTATTTTATTTTAATTTTTGAGTTTCAAGGAACTTAAGATATTAACTTGTAAACACTCAAACATTGGACTAAAGCTTTGATTAAGTTATCATCAAAATCAATCATCCATTTTGGTGGATTAGAATTTTCACCCCATCAACACCCAAGATCCATTGAGTTTGATGAAACTTATGATGTTTACAAGGAAATACCTCTAAGTTCCTTGAAAATCAAAAGAAAAAGAGTTTTCATGGATGCATGAATGCATGGTTTATGCATCAACCACAACCAAGAGCATGCAAGGTCACACAAAAAACACACAATCCAGGTTCAAAGGTTCAACGTCACGAGCATGGAGCCATGGGTCCAACCATCCCAAAAGGTATGATCTAGGGAATTTTGTACATGCCGAACGGGTTCTACAAAGGTTCCCAGAGTTTTCAATCTTCTATCAGATACTACCGGCACGCACAATTGCTCATGGGCGCCAATAATATGCCTAAAAAGACCTCGTCTGAGCGTAGTATCACATGACAACAAGCTCAAATTGATACTTGATCTTGTTTCTACACTACATCCTAAAAAGGCTTAGATGGGTTAAAAGGTTCTAGGCCATTCAGCTTCTACGGACACTCACTATTGAAAGTAATAGCGTTCTTTCGATGGTTCGTAACAACATCTACCACCTTCCATGAGGCCTCCACTGATTGGGGTTCCACCATATGACGCTCATGGTAAGGATTGCTCCTGACATGCGACTATTGGTCTTACCACCTCCTATCTCAAGTTACTCACCAAAGTTCGGGTTAGAACTTTATCTCATCACAGAGGAACCATCGAGCACCAAAAAGAAAAAAAAGAAGATAAACAAACAAAGCACACAACAGTATATACAGGTAAAACACACAGATAAACAAAAATAGGCTTAACACACTTAAAACTGGATCCCCAGTGAAGTCGCCATTTTTCTGTAGCGGGGAAAATCTGAGATCGAAGCCATTGGAATTGACTCGACTCAATATTTCAGTAAAAGTCGCCACCGCGCTTTATTATTTCCAAAGGAAAAGGGAAAATAACGAATAAAACCCAAAGTTTGTTTTTAAAACAAAAAGAAGAGATCTTAGGTACGGGTGTTGTTTATATGAGGGGAAGGTTTAAAGCACCCCTCATATCTGTGGTACTCCACAGGAACCTTTTTGAAAATCTGTGTCGTGTGCGCTAAAAAAAGGGTTTGTTTTATTTTTAAAATAAGCTCGGCAAGACGTTAAGCCTTGTGCCTACATACCTCCTCGGTGCAATGGAGAAGTCAGAGCTAATGTAGTTCCACTTTAGGGAAAAACGTTTTAAAAACGAATAAACACTTTATCGTCGTCGGAGAGAAATACTCAGCCATTGATCTTGAGCATGAGAACAAACGAGTTCTTTGCATCGCAAATGAAAGAAGGGCTCCAACTCGGATAAAATCAACGAGTATGCCACTAGCTCTCTCACGCGGAAAAGATCTCATTATATCAATCAATTTCAAGATCGTGGGATATAACCACTCGTTTCGACAATTAATAGTGTCTAAACTTTTGAAGAAAAAGAGGAAAAGGCCACTAAGGGCAAAAGATATTTTTAAAGAAAACATTTTGAAAATGATTGCAAACATAAGAAGGTTTTTGAAAAAGGGAGAAGATTTTGAAAATTTAAGAATGGGAGGAGATGAAGAGGCTATCCTATTGCGTAAAATAAAAGCTAAGGAAAGAAACGGTCTAACCGAAATAAGAAGCCAACACTTAACATTATGAGTCAAGGTAGATTTCCCATCCTTTGGACTTATCAATACCAAACCAACACATTACCACTTGGGGATCCAGATGAACTTATTGTCTTTAGCACCACTTTGCATTAAGCATATTAAAATTCTGACGAAAATCGGGCAGAGTAACGGCTGTTTTCGGGTAAAATCCTTATATCAATGCCTTGGAATTAATCATCAAAGGCTTTCAAGGAAGTACCTGCACATACAAACAAACAACAATCCAATGCCAGACAGACAGAATAACAGCAGAGTAACAACATAATAAGGGTCTAGAGGTCCTAAGTCCATAAGTCTGAATCTCCAAAATGCTAAGGATAGTAACCAATAGTCCAAAAGAGAGCCTTATGTGTTTTTTAGATTTTCGTTATTTATTAGTGTTTTAGCATAAAAGTAAAGTATGGTCCAAGTGGACAAAAGAAAAATAGCGGAAGCATAAACATAGCGTCCAAATGGACAAAGAGAAAATAGCGGAATGTAAATATGATGAAATGATAAAATAAAGCGATAAAGCGAGAAATATAAAGAGCGGTATAATAAATTGCAGAAATTAAAGTCAATTGTTAGATGTTAAAGATAACCATCTTGAAACTTGTCAAGTATGTTATCAAAGTTAGTAATGAAGATCGATGGTGAGTGAAGGATGTTCTCGGATTTAAAGTCAATGGAAACTTATCAGAAGCTTGATAAAATAATAGCGACTACACGATAAATTTCCATAAGTCTTAAATCAACCGCATACAATTCTCTTCCATATTTGATCTTTTTTATTCGGGACACGAAATATTGCGCTATGTTAAGCAGATCGCCAAGTGATTTATGTAGAAATCACCCTACAACGAGGCCGGTCAAAACTTTATGTGCTAATGCATGCGAGAAGAACGATATGTAGATCGCTTTCTGAAAGCAATACCGCACGAAAAGAAAAATGGTGAGTGGTCTAGTCTTTACCAAGAATCCATAAGAATTCTCACGGTATTAAGACTTTCATCGATCAAAATAAAAAGAGATAAAAGATGGAACCACATCAAAGGCTCCTTTCATCCATAATTTCAATCACTTAATATTGCGGATTTGGATTCTCATCCTATCGACGCCCTAAGTCCATTGAAATTAGAGAGAAATTAGGCCTCTAACTTGTGATTCAAAGAAAATATCAAAAGAATGGAGTAGAAGATGAGTTAGAACCAAAAACAAGTCAAAAACAAGCATTCTGCCCAGATGTAAATCGATTTGCACAGAGTGTAAATCGATTTGCATAACTCTGTTTTCAAATCTGCGCAGTTTTTCAGTTGTGTAAATCGATTTGCACCAGATGTAAATCGATTTGCACAACACAGTTTTCAAAAAAACAGCAAATCAAGAGAAGAAAACTTGTTTAAACATAAAACCAAACACCTTGTGATCTTGGATCAATTTGTGCACGAAAATGTATCAAGTAAGCAAGCAAAACTCAGCAATGTAGCACCAAAGGTGCATCAAGCATAAACAACAATGGATCACATCTTGGATTCTGGAAAGGATCTAGAATTTTACCAAATCTTTCACAAAACTTTGAATCTTCTTCAAGAACACACAACCACAAGCCTTGATCTCTCACAATTGATGAAGAAAAAGTAGTGTTTATGTTGAGGTTTAGCTCTAAATTAGTGAGGTTCAAGATGTGACTCACTAATTTGTGTGGAAGAAAAAGAGCTTTGAGTGAGGGGTTTGGAAGAGGTGAGGAGAGAAAGAGAAAGAGTTTTCTTGGCTATCAAAGCTTGAAAAGTGAGGAGGGGAATGCCTCAATTTATAGCACTTAGGCTTGTGAAATTTTGTGGCTTGGAGTTAGGATTGGAAAATAGAATTAGGCTTGGGAAAAGGATTTGGAGCCAAAAATGAAATCCAATGGTCTTGATGCAATCACATGAGGGTTTATGATTAAATGATGTAGATAATCAAATGTAAGAACTAAGTCATGCTTCCCATGCTTGCAAATGATGTCAACACTTCAAAAAGCTGAAATTTTCCTTCATTTTTCCAAATCCGCACTGGTGCAATCGATTTACACTTTATGCAAATCTATTTACATTGCTGAAAAAGGCAAAATCTGGGGCAAAAACAGTTATGCAAATCGATTGCTGTCTTATGCAAATCGATTTGCACTGATGGCAGAAGCAAATCTGGTGCAGAAACAGTTGTGTAAATCGATTTACACCTTATGCAAATCGATTTGCATAGTGAAAATGTTGAAAAATGCTCCTTTTGATGGATGTTTTGACTTGGTACCTACAAAACACAAACACACCAAAGCACAAGGCAATATTTTTGGTATTTTGGTTAGTAAAACAATATATACAAGACTAAAACATGGGTGCTTGATGATTCCCTTGCAGATGAATTGAGCATAACATCACAAGTAGAGTTCTAAGTTAAAACTTCTTTATTGATGATTGGTATGCAAATGATGTGTGATCGTAGGGTCAAAAATTGGGGTATGACAAGTGCGAGTTGCAATCTTTGTGGTCACTATAAGGAGGATACCCTCCATGCTTTGAGGGATTGTAAGGCGGTGAAAGAAGTTTGGAATTCTCTCATTCTTGGAAGCTTGCGAAGTGCCTTTTATAGTGTTGATCTTCATAAGTGGATTAATATAAATTGTGATAAGAGGGTGGTTCGTGTGTTACAAGTGGAGGATAATTGGTGTCATTTTTGGGCTACTACTTGTCATGCTATTTGGGAGTGGAGAAATAGACAAATCCATGATGAGCATTTTGTGAGACCTTTTTTCATGCAGGAAAATATTGTCCACATGATTCGTGATTATAAAGCAGCTCCGCGTACCCATAAAATTATGCAATTGAACAAAGTGGAGAAGATGCTCAAATGGGAGAGTCCTATAGGTGATTTTGTTAAAGTCAATATTGATGGTGCTCATACCTTTCAAGGTAGTGCTGGGTGTGGTGGTTTAATTAGAGATGCGGATGGAGCTTGGTGTGGGGGTTTTGCTAAAGGTGTGGGTAGTAGTAGTCCATTAAGAGCGGAGCTATGGGGTATCTTGGAAGTTATTAAGCTAGCAAGGGAGCTTGGATACAACAAGGTGATGATTGAATCAGATTCAAAGGAAGCAGTTGATCTTTGCAATGCTATTAATTATGGAAAGAAGGTTAGTTGCAGCATTTTGAGGCATATTAATTCAAAGATGGAGGAGATGGAGATGGTGAAGATTTCGCACGTTTTTAGGGAAGTTAATGGCTGTGCTCATCAATTGGCCTTGCATAGGAAAGTTCTGGGTTGTGATTTTAAGGTTTTTCTTGAGATGCCTTATTGGTTAAGTGAATTCTTCAATAGAGATCAAAGGGGTGTGTGGTACCCTAGGGTTGTCTGCGTTTAGTTTTTCGTTTTCTTGGGCTTAGGCCCTCCTTTGTACCAAAAAAAAAAAGAAATATGATAAAAATAATGTTTGCAAACTTAATTGGAAAAGGACATTGATTGACGATTGGTTGATGATGTTAATCATGTATCATCATGTTAATATATGTCTAGAATCTGCTATATGAAAGAGCTGCAAATTGGAAACACGTGATTCATTAAAAAAATGTATCGCAAACACGTCTTCTTACTTTGCAGATGGGAAGAGAAATTGATAGAAAATTTGTAGAGTCACTGTAAGTATTTATAGAAATTAAAAATTACTGTAGAAGTTATTGATATATCTATCACTCTCTATCTTCTTTATGTTAAATGTTTAGTTTTTCAATAAAGATCTCCGAATTTTGTTAAGTTGGAGAGAACCAATTAAAAAAATATAAAAAATAGAATTGTTCTCTCAAGAATCGGTTTTAGATGAGTTGGAGAGATAAATGGAGAAGAGATAAAGTGAAATTGTGTGTGGAAAGAAACGATTATTTTCTAAATTTTAAAAATCAATCTAATCCGTCAATAAAATCTAACAATATTTTTTTTTTCCTCCGATGGAGGAATTAATTGAACTCTCACCTTAGAATTCACCACATTATAAATAATAAAATAAAACTATCTCAAAAAATTTCATACATACATTTCAAATATTTTAAATAATAAATACAAATCAAATTATCAAAATATTAGTCACATATTTAATAATAAAAATTATGAAATATAAATAATAATATAGATAATAAAATAAACGGGGTGGATCCAGAGTGGATATTAGTATCTCCATTATCTGACCCATTTCCGTATTTTATAATCAAGGAAAACTCAAACCCGGACTCAAAACCAGTTAAAACGGATTTTCTCCATTAATTTTGAAGTAGGTTCGGATGGATACCCGCGAATATGAATTTTATTACCATGCCTATATCTGACAACTGCTATAATTGTTAGTAATATTTGAGTGTTCTTTATGCCTTACTTTACCAATCATTGTCTTTTGTTAATGGAAAACTTCCAAACACTTATTTCTTGTTAGTCGAAAGTTTCCAAATTCTTAACCATTGTTGATAAATTGCCTATCATGTTCACATTTTAACTTATCCTATCTTGGTTGTGCATAAATATTAAGCTTACTCTGAATTGGTAATTTTGGGACTATCTTAGTGCTTATCGTAAGTAAACTATAATGAGTTGCAGTTGCACCTTGAAGCTGAAGTTAAAGAGTTGCAGTTGCACCTTGAAGCTGAAGTTAAATTTTGGTACCTTTTGTTTGTTGTAATTAATTTTCCAACATGGTTATGGGATTGACATAAATTTTATATTAATTATGCAGAGCAAGGTGGCGTGGCTAAAGTAGGGGAATTTAATTTATATACTTTTGTTACTGTTTACGAGTTTAAATGTCCCCTATTGTATTTGTGGCTTTTGAGTAATTTTGCTCTATATCTGTCCAACCTTAATCTTGTATTTTGCACCCCTTTATCATTTCTATATTGGTGTTAAATATTTTTAAAAAGTAATTTATTGAGATAAAATTGTCTTCTTTTGTCTTCTAGATCTGTATATATTCTGTTCATATGTTATTACTTGGATAAAATCAATAATTACTTCTCAAATGCAAAGAATATTATATTACTCAATTGGACAAATAGTAGTGTGAAAGCAACATCGAGTAAAAATTCTGCAAAAAATTTAAGAGGTAAAAGCATAATGAAGAAGACGTGAGAAATCAACATCCTTTAAGTTATTGAATGTCCTAAGATGCTTCATATACTTTGCTTTAACAAAGGCCACTGCTGTCTCACCAAACAGATTAGCCTTTTGATGATGCAAGCAATCAAACTATAATAGCATAAAAATAAATAAATAAAAAACTAAACACACTTTAAAAAAAAAAAAGGAAAGAGGAGACCACCGACACCTGGTTTATTCAAAACTTGGGATATGAAAGTGCAACCATCCAAACAAACGGCAGGACAAAACACACCTGCTCTGCCAGCTAACTGGTGATTATTATAAGCGACAAGAAGATTTGAAAAGGGCAAAAATATATTGATCATCAAGATGTTGAGATATTAAAATGATACAATGTGTGGTGAATTTAAAATCAAGGTCAAGGTGGGGTTCTGATTTGCCATACTGATGTAACTCAAACCTTCATTTGGTAGCATGCAAGCGGGTGAACCGCTTCTCAAGGACAAACATGGGTAGGGACCTACAGGCAACAGCATCATCATCCCATTCATATGAAACACCATAAACACATCACAATAATCAGACCAGACACTAAGATACGTGCAATATCTGATCTTTTAGTAGCTGGAAAAATGGAATAGCTAAATCTTTTGAGAATATTAATATTAGAAAAGTTTTCGAAAGATTCTTGTCTATTTTGGAATTCTGACAATTTCCACTTGTATGGAAAAAGTTTAAATATCACAATCAACTTCTTCCCTACAGGAACTCTGGAGGCAATTTATACAAAAATATCAGACAGTATATCAGATAAGGAATCTGGGGATGAAAAATATGTGTACTTTTGCTGAGCAACATTGATTTGTCAAAAACAGCACACTTTCAGTACAAACAGGCAGATGAAACTGACTTACTACTGGCTTGCAGTTATGCATGCAATCATCAGATTAATACACAAAACCCAGTCTCCAATTTTAACCAAAAGGAGCTACGGATACAGACATAGTCCAAATAGTAGTGTAGTACAAAGCTACAAACTCTTGACTTTCACAACAAGTAGGAAGATAAAACATACAATGATAAAATCGGAAACCCTTTTGCCAAAACTAGGGTCATCATCTACACTAAGGAAATTTAAAAACCTAATCAACCCAAAACTCAGACGACCATGCCTGTGTTTGGTACTGGGTTGGCTAAACATGCACCATGCATGCAGTTGAAGCATTACTTATCTTCAAAGCTATCACGCAGTGACACCACGCCGTGGATTCGGTGAAATCGATCCAAACCTATGCCATGTAACTCCAGGAAACACAACAAATTGAAACAAGGGAAAGCAAAATGCCAAACCTAGCTATATTCATGCATCTAAAGGTCAGTCTATAGTCTTTTAGATTGCTAACTTCTTCTAACTTCAATAAACATTCTTCCAAGAATGTTTGCCACACTGTACAAACCAGACAGACCACTATATACACAATAATCAATTACATTGTATAATTACCTTCCTAACTAATAACCCAAATACGCAATTACTTCTCTAAGAAGTTGAAGTTGATGCTTCTTGTCTTGATTCTCTCAAATATCGAAGGAGTGTCTCAGCCTGCACAACAAAACAGAGGAATTAATGAATTAATAGGAAACAAAAATGAAGATACAGGTCTGTTCTTCTACAAAAATCGCCAAAGCAATGATAGAAAATAAATTAACAACAAGTACCATTGAAAATTAATTTCATCACAAGCATAACAATTCCTAAAGAAAGAATCAAGGATTAATAACTTTTTCAACTTCTCATTCAGCAATGTCAATCAGAATACTTTATTCATTGGCTCAAAATTGTTTTAGAAATTAGTCTTGATAATAATATGATCCCAAAAATTGCTACTTCCAGGAACCTTATATGAGCACACAAACTAACATTCAAACATTGGTTAATAATAGAAAAACCTTTTCTTGCCAAGGTTTAATACAGCTATGCACATAAGAGGAAAAACAGAACAGAGTCAAAAGATTTCAACATTAGAATAAAAGGTCAAATGCACAAAGTCAAGATATCTGAATAACAGGGTCATCATATTAATAAATAAATATGTATATGAAGACAATTTAATTCTAAAGTATGACGCAAAGTACAGAGATTGAAATCTACCTTATGCTTAGCTCGAGGAGTTCCATTCTGGGAAAGAGCTACAAGGGGAGGAATTCCACCCTCTCTAACAAGTAACCCTCTGTTTGTAACATTGTCAGCACAAAGCTGAAGAAGAGTTAAAACAGCAAATTCTTTTCCTTTCACAGACCCGTCTTCAATGGCTTCCACAAGTGCCGCTATTCCACCTTCTTCCACAATCGCTTCCTTCCCTTCTTCAATCCCCGCTAAGCTATTCAACACCACCATTGCTTTCTCCATCATCCCATTCCCTTGCTCAGCCACCAGCTCCACAAGCGGCTTCACCACACCAGCACTCACTGCTCTCTCTTTGTTCTGTTTAACAGAACAAAGCTTGTACAGTGTCGTCAGAGCGTCTTTCTTCCCTCTGTTTGAACCATTCAGTAGAAGCGAAACCAACGGCGGAATCGCACCAGAAGCCCCGATTGAGCTCTTATTCTCTTCCACCAAAGCTAAACTCAAAAGCGCACAAGCCGCGTTCTGCTTCGAAGTTTCTGTCCCTGTTTTCAACACATAAATCAACGATTTCACAGCTCCTGCATTGAATATTACCTTCTTGTTATCCTCGTGAAGCGACAGATTCAAAAGCGCGGTCACAGCATGCTCTTGCGTCCATGGATCAGTACATCTCAGCAGAGGAACCAGAAACGGCACCGCACCGGACTCACCAATCAGAACTCTGTTATCAGCCCTATTTTTAGCAAGCAACCTCAGCTTCGCCGCCGCCGAACGTTTCACAGCCACCGACGACGACTGTAAACCATCAACACAAAGCTTCACCGTCGGCTGAAGATCCTCCGGCGAAATACTCTCAATAATCTCCGTCGAGAAATTCTCCCTCTGCAAAAACCCCATGCAAGGCTCCACCTCAACCTCCTCCTCACCACCGCCTCCACTATCACTCTTCAAATTACACTCCGGCGACGGCAGAGTCGCCAACCGCTGCAGCTCACCGGAAATATCACTACTACAAGCAGAATACTCACTGAAAGCCTGTGAAAGATCAAGAAGGTCCTGTTCAGTCGTAGACGACCTCCCGGATTTAATATTCCGGGAAGCAAGCTCACCGAGACGGAGGTCGACGACAGAATCGGTTAAATTCTCCGATACACACGTTGATCTCTCGGTAAACGTGCAACTACTGTTATCTTCATCAAAGATACTAGATCTTCTGGTTCGCATCGATCTTCCAATATTCCGCTGCGATTTCGAGGAAACAGATGAATGATTATGATACTGATAGATTCTCGGTAAAGGAAAACGATTCGAATTCGAACGAGATTCTTCAAGAGAAACCATTGTTAAAGCTTCGAGGTTCACGAATTTGGGATTAGGATTTAGGGTTTGTATTCTGAATTTCAAAGTTTTATTTCATAGTGTGAGTGAAGAGGAAGAAGAAGAAAAGAAGAAGAAGAAGAAGAATAACTGAATTTAATGTATTATTATTTTAATTTATGTGATTTATGTGAATTGAAATTAAATAAAAGGCTGGTTTTTGCTGTGAGGATTGGCGTTGATATAATCACTTGGCGTTTAGATTTGTAGAGGTGACAACCGGTGGAGATAAGGTGGGACCGGGTTTTGGAGACAGAATCGACGGTCAGAGATTTTGATTGAGGTGATGGTACTATCGTCGACGTCAGTTAAAACGTCGTCGTATTCTTGAAGTTTGTTTGTTTATTTACGGTGTGCGAGAAATGTTGAAATGTCTTGGTTTGTGTTGTTTTGTTTTGTTACTGCGCCAGTGTGGTTTTTTGTGGGGACGTAGCATAGGAAGATTCTGGTGTAAAGGAGCTGTAGGGAGAGACTCTGTTACAGTTGTCAAGAGTGAAGGGTGAGTAAATGGCACGTGTGGGGGTCATTAATGTGTATTAACCGTGTGTTTGTTTGTTTTTTATGTGGAAAACAAGTGAGTTGTATTGTTACTTAATTCAAACCAAGCATAAGGAATGTTTTGTTGGTGATTTTAGTATCATCAATGCATTTTGGTAGTAATGTGATTTACTATAGGCCAATGCAATTATGCGTTAAGTTTGAAACGAGTTAGGGTAGTGCGGAGTGCACGTTCGTCGAACCAAACGCGTAATTGAATATGAATAATAGAAACGGGCATAACGTTTCGTTTGAATAGTTGCACCCGTTTCCAACGGACATAACGATTTGTTTGAATAGTTGCACCCGTTCCCAACGGACATAACGATTCGTTTGAAAAGTTGCACCCGTTCCAACAGACATAACTGTTTCCGAAGAGGTGTGTCTGTTTGCTTCTATTATTGGTCTCCTATATAAGGAGTCTTTTGGTCTCGATTTGGAATACGAAATTACATATTTCCTCTCTACATTCTGATCTGTTCTCTATTGTCAGAAACAGATTGTTCTTCAAGAATTATCCCCGCAAAGATTTCGTGAACCCAGACAAGAATAGGGTCGAAATACTTTGTTCGGAAAGTGAACAAACACGATTCTTGAAGATATCCAGGATTATCATACCAAATATCCAACAAACGAACAAAGTAATATTTTGATAATCATGGCTGGAGGAGGAAGCACCGTCAAGGAGATGACTAAAAGTTTCGGAAAATTGAACCAGTTTCATGGACAATAATCGACATCACAAATCCGGGTACGTTTTATTATTTTCATATAAATTAGAATATTGTGAAAATGATAATATGAAGATTCAAATGTGAAATTTAATTTAACAGTACATATGAGGGCAAAATTATCGATATCATGCTTTTTCAAATTTTAATTTATGATAAATTGATACAATATGATTCTGAATTAAAGATAGATAAAATACATTATTGTTACAGTTGTGGCACTGTATTGTAATATAAAGAAGAAGTTATCTTTACTGTATCGTAGTATACCCATATGTGCACATACCATAATAATATGCATAACTATATGTGTGAGAATAACACATTTTTATTGGTCTAATAATGATTTTCTATTTTGAATTCATAATAATATACATTTATATGTATATTATAGATTGTATCTAATATTTATACTTCTACTGTATATACACATGATTACGTGTATATTGAAAGACCTATGAAATTCGACTTTATGATTAATTATTAAAGTGGTCAAATTTATTAAAGTTTGTGATTTCAAACTTTGAAATTGAGTCTTCATTTGTCATATAACATGTTTATGTTCAATGAGACCTATTATTATAAGGGTTATAAAGATCATTTAAAGATGGTTCATGACTTCTATGAATTTGGAGTCTTATTAAATCCCCTTATATAATTTTGAGAACCTTATTGCGGAGGATAAAGAATTCGAGATTCTCACAAGTTAAAAACCTTGTGAGGAAGGTTCTCCAAGGATTGTTGAAAACACAAATCAAAAGTTCGTCAACGATTGCTATGCATTAAATATATTTTGGATATATATTTAAAAGGAAGTATCATAGTGATGATACACTAAACATCTACAAGAATTGATTAGTAACCAAAGGCTTCAGACAAAAAGAAGGGATTGGTTATTTCGATACCTATGCTCCAGTTGCCCGTATCACTACTATTAGATTGTTGATTGCCTTGGCGGCTATTCATAATCTAGTGATTCATCAAATGGATGTCAAAACAGCATTTCTGAATGGTGATTTGGAAGAAGAAGTGTACATGAAGCAACCTGAAGGTTTTGTAATGCCTGGTAATGAGCATAAAGTGTGTAAGCTAGTTAAGTCGTTGTATGGGCTGAAACAAGCTCCGAAGCAGTGGCATCAAAAGTTTGATGAGGTTGTTTTGTCTAATGGTTTCATTCTAAACCAAGCTGACAAATGTGTATATAGCAAATTTGATACATCCGGTAAAGGAGTTTTCATTTGTCTATATGTTGATGACATGTTCATCTTTGGCACCAACCAAAATCAAAATGATAAAACAAAGAATTTCTTGTCGTCAAAGTTCTCCATAAAAGATATGGGAGAAGCGGACGTTATTCTTGGTATTAAGATTAAACGGGAGAATAAGGGGATTATAATTATGAAATCTCATTACATTGAGAAAATACTCAAGAAATTCAATTATGAAAATTGTTCTCCAGTAAGTACTCCCATGGATCCAGGAGAAAAGATTATGCCAAATACAGGTAAACCTGTGGATCAACTCGAATACTCAAGAGCTATAGGCTCTTTGATGTATGCTATGATTAGCACTAGACCGGATATTGCTTATGCGGTTGGAAAGTTGAGAAGATTTTCTAGTAATCCTAGTAGACATCATTGGCATGCAATAACTAGGGTATTCAAGTACTTGAAGGGTACTATGGATTATGGATTGTCATATATGGGATTTCCTTCGGTGTTAGAGGGTTATTCAGATGCTAGTTGGATAAATAATGTTGAAGATTCATCCTCTACAAGTGGATGGGTGTTCTTGCTTGGGGGAGGTGCCATCTCATGGGCTTCCAAAAAGCAAACATGTATAACTAGTTCCACAATGGAATCTGAGTTTGTAGCATTGGCTGCTGCTCTGGTAAAGAAGCAGAATGGCTAAGGAACTTGGTATATGAGATTCCGATATGGCCTAAACTGATATCACCAATTTCTATCCGTTGTGATAGCAGTGCCACACTGGCTAAAGCGTATAGTCAAATATACAATGGAAAGTCTAGACATTTGGGTATTAGACATAGTATGATTAGGGAATTAATCATGAATGGGGTGATATCTATTGAGTTTGTTCGGTCGCAACAAAACTTAGCTGACCACTTGACGAAGGGGTTAACAAGAGACTTAGTGAAGAAGTCGGTAATTGGGATGGGATTAAAGTCCATTTAAATCTATTAGTTATGGTATACCCAATTCCCTTCTAATACAACGTTAGAAGCAGAATTCAATGTGGAAAGATCATAGTTAAAGATTGGAGCAATTGTGTTTATCTTCCCAAGGTATGTGCTCAGACCTGCAAGTGATGGCTAGGTTGAAGTATATCTTCTTAATGGTTCTTTTGAAAAATTGCAAATGCAGGTGCAAGATTAAAAGGATCACCTATGTGAGCATGAAGTTTTGCCGCTTCAAGAAGCTTGGACTTGGCTTCCTATATGCTTATTAATGGATAAGGACACATGGCTTGTAAAGTGTCAAGTATGAATAGTAGAGTATTGTAAGAAACATATGTGTACTATATCTTTAAATATTCAAATGGATTGACGGGTTCAATCATTATGACACCCCGATTTTCGAATATTTGGAATGTGTATTTGTACTAAGATGAAAATTCAATCGTAAGACATTTTCTTCTATGCATTTGTTTGATCGTTATACCTGTAAAGTAAATCAAGGATTATACTAAAATGGGGGGAGTTTGTTGGTGATTTTAGTATCATCAATGCATTTTGGTAGTAATGTGATTTACTATAGGCCAATGCAATTATGCGTTAAGTTTGAAACGAGTTAGGGTAGTGCGGAGTGCACGTTCGTCGAACCAAACGCGTAATTGAATATGAATAATAGAAACGGGCATAACGTTTCGTTTGAATAGTTGCACCCGTTTCCAACGGACATAACGATTTGTTTGAATAGTTGCACCCGTTCCCAACGGACATAACGATTCGTTTGAAAAGTTGCACCCGTTCCAACAGACATAACTGTTTCCGAAGAGGTGTGTCTGTTTGCTTCTATTATTGGTCTCCTATATAAGGAGTCTTTTGGTCTCGATTTGGAATACGAAATTACATACTTCCTCTCTACATTCTGATCTGTTCTCTATTGTCAGAAACAGATTGTTCTTCAAGAATTATCCCCGCAAAGATTTCGTGAACCCAGACAAGAATAGGGTCGAAATACTTTGTTCGGAAAGTGAACAAACACGATTCTTGAAGATATCCAGGATTATCATACCAAATATCCAACATGTTTAGGGTTAGGAAAATACCATTAGTTTCTTAGTCAAAAACAACCAAACCTAACATAGAAACGTCAAAGTTTCGGAAGTATTTGTAAGAGCAACCTCGGCAAAGTATGAAAAGAGAGGTGATGAGGAAGTGATACTTCATGTAAGGTCTAACTGACTAAATGATTTTGTGGTGTCTAAGATCTTAAGATGATTGGAACATTTAGAAGTTTCTATTACTGAATCACTTAATTAATTACTGTTGTTATTGTAAGAATCTTAGTTGGTATTGGATAGTTAATTTTGGATTATATATGTATTTGTCTGATAAAGAAATGAAATGGAGATGAATATTGTGCATAATTAGTTGTTGGATTTAGCTTAACATCTTTTTTTATTGCTGTAAAAATGTGAATATAAAAACATTTAGTGCCTTTATTGAGTTGTCGTCATGAGCTGATCACTATGTCTTGATTCTGACGATCTTGCACCCTTCAACAAATCTTCCAAAATCAAAACCATTTTCTCCAAAACCAACAAACTTTCCAAAACAAGCTTTCCACCATCAACGCTGAACTCAACCACCTTTGGAATTGTTTGGGACCTCCAAGATTCCAACCTCTGTCAAACAGAATTTTCCACGCCCCGACTATTCCTATTAATCTTGACATTCTCATTTTCAATGGCACAAATCTCATGGGTTGGACCTTCAAAATCACTTTGTTTTTTATCTTCGCCTCATTCTAGAGGATCAATGTTTGCACATCATTGCCTTCTACATGAGGGATAAGCGCTCACATGGTTTCAATGGATATTCACAAATGGATAGACTCCCTCTAAAGGATCTTTTGGCAAATAGAGGAGTATCTAATCTCAATTCTTTTGATTGCTTATTTTGTTCTCACCGTCCGGAAACTTTGGACCATCTTTTCTTTCAATGTCAAGTTACGAAAGCGGTGTGGGAAAGAATCTATGCTTGGTTGGGGAATGACTTCGAGTTGAACATGGAAGAGTTCAAAAGTTTTGGTTGCATTCAAGAAAAGGTGAGGAAAGCCAACACTAGAGTTATTCTAAACTCAATATGGATTGCTCTAATTTGGTGCATTTGGCTAATGAGGAATGCTATTGCTTTTGACAATGCTAATTTTAGTTTTGATGTCGTTATATCCAACATCTTGTTCTTTTCTTGGAGATGGTTAAGTAGTAATAGTCTTTCTCCTAGAACTAGTTTCTATGATTGGTACAAGTTACCATTAATTTGCTTTAACTCTTTATAGAATTTTCGTTGTAAGGGTTGCACCCCTAGTGCGATATCTTATATCATTGCTTATTGAAAAAAAAAACAAATGGTCAAATCATCTCTTGGCTCAGATTCTTGCACACTCTAGAGATATGTTTCGCTCTGTCGATGTACGAATATCCAAAAGGTGTGTTGTTTAAACTCTGTTAAAAGTTGCAAAAAGACAAGTTTTTGGACTCACGTAGCCGATATGTACCACCACCAAAACCCAACCCATTATCGTTTTCAAATTTCAAACCAAATTTTACTGTCTCACAACCTAAACCTCAACCAACCATTCAATGCTTGTCCCCGACGAAATTCCAAGCTCACAATAAGAAAAGACTTTGTTACAATTATGATGAGCGTTACCAAATTGGTTACTGTTATATTAAACATAAGGCATATAAAATGTGGGTATGTGTTTGATCAATAATAAATTACTCGCCTCCACATGTAGGGATCATAATAATTTTAGGTCGAAGGATGGTATACACTACTACCATCATAAGATTAACTTATATTCAATTTAGTTAATCCAGTGTATATATATATATATATATATATATATATATATATATATATATATATATATATATATATGTGTGTGTGTGTGTGTGTGTGTGTGTTAAAATTTGATAATTCTTTATCCATGAACCATTAGATATGATCATCAGTTTATTCTCATAATTAACTCAATGCTTTAATGTTATTCAACATCACAATGAAGCTTAACTAGGGATACTTTAAAAATAGTGTCCTTATGTTTAATGAGGTCTCACGATTAAGTCACACTCAATACTTCATCAAACAAATTAGCTATTATACGGACTTTATTAATTTGGACAAACAAAAATAATAAATAAATTCCTTGTTATTATTAATGCATAATTTGATACAAGTAATAATTTTTAATAAAACTAATGGCATCTAGGGTTTACACTAACAAATAGAACAATGCAAACTTAATTTTAAGGATCATCAGACACTAAGCTATCAAAAAGCAAAATTTATCAAGTTGTAATGATTAGACAAAACAAGTCAAATCAAATTCAAAAATATCAACATCAAAGGAAATGAAGATGTGAGAGATAAGTGGTATGTAAAATAAGCAAGAATAAGTCTTGAAGTACTAAGACAATGCACACACACATTAAAATGTTTCCAAACACTTCATCTATCCATAATTATTCTAAACACCAATTATGTCAGGTGCTTAATCGATAAGAAGCAATTATGTCCAATTAGGATGGTGAAACTATATGTATAATCGATTATAGCCTTATATTAATTGATTAAGCAACAATTTTTCCTCTTAATTAACAAGGAATCCAATTAGTCAATTAAGGAGAAAACTTTAATTAGGGTTTCCTATTTTGGCTAAGTCAAATCGATTAGCATCACACCCTAATTGATTAAAGAGTGGTCAAGCATATGGATTGTTTTCTTTTTTAGCTAAAAATTTTCCTATATAAATCAATGATGTGCTCACTTCAAAATCACATATGTTTATGATCTTACTACTCTCATATCTCACTTCAAAAATACACATTTTTCTTCAGAGATTGTCACCGCACAGACTCTTGAAAACCTAGAGGAGGCTTACTCCTAGGGAAATCTTGATGCTTGAAACTCTTCAACCCTTCCTTATCTAGAGCCATCGAATATGCGAGGTTCTTATAGTCGACCTTTGGGTGAGGATGTTATGAGGTCATCACCATGATTAATAGGTGATAATTTCTGATGAAAAGTTGAAAACTATAACTACTTACACAAACTAATAAAATAAATTTAATTAAATATAAGAAATTACTAAAATAATTATAGTTTTAGGGTTTAAATTTTCTTCAATAACTTTACAACTTTTAAGTACATTAACTAACAAAATGAATATAATAAACTATTAAAATAACTTTAATTTTAATGTTAAACTTTTCTTCAATACTACTCCATATTGTTGACCAAATGTCTCTAAACACAAGAAATAGGAGTGAGTGAATTGTGATATTCGAAATTTGAGAACAATTTATAAAACTTTAATTTTTGAAAAAACATCAGAAATGTATAAAGAAGATAAAGAAGAATAGATATACGAAGTGGAAAGGAAATAAATTAGGGGTGTTTGCGGGTTGAGTTCAGTCTAATTTGATTAAATTCAATACTCGATCCAATCAATAGTCTTTGGTTTAGGTTGAGTGTTCAATCCGTACTTCTAATAATAAACCTGAACCAAACTAACCAGCTCATCAATGGATTGGATTGGGTTGGATTCGTGGGTCACCCACTAAATATAAATTTTAAATTCTAAATAAAATATCAATTTAATTAACACATTTATTTTACAAAAACATTTAAAAAATCATAAAATTTTGTATTTAATTTGAATAAAATTTATCATTTAATACCTAAAAATTCTTTTACGATTCAGATCAAGTCAAAAAATATACAAATGGTGTAAAGTATAATTTAAAAGATAAAATATATCTCTTTTCGAATAGATAAATTTGATTTAGACTTATACTTTTACAATTGATAAAAACTATAATTATATTTTAAAAAAATAGATATGCATTGTAAGATTTATGCTAGATAATTTATAAATAGAATAAAATACAAATAGAGTGATATGTCAATGGGTTTGGTTCGCGAGCTCGTGGATTTAAAACTTCAAACCCATTACCCGAACCAAATACTAATGAGTTTGAATGAGTTAGTTTGGATTGGACTCATACATGATTGGGTTGGATAAAAATAAGAGTGGAGTTGGGTTGGGTTGGGTGAATGGGTTCGCGGGTTGGTCTGTACCCATGAACACCCCTAAAATAAACTGCAGAAAACAAAGAGAGGCAGGATAGAGAGATTGCACCAAAGATTTATATAGGTTTGACCTAACCATTTGACATACTCTTGTCCCTAAGATTTTTTTCATTAGATTTCCTCTAGAATCAAATTTATGCTTTAACTTGATCAACCCACAAACCTTCAACAACAAATACATCTTTTATATAGTCTAGCTCAAGAACCAACAAACAGATCTTTTACATACACTTAACTCAACAACATCTACCCAAGTCTTTTTCAAGTTTAGCCTGCAACCTTTAAATTTTTTACAAATATATTTTATAAGAGACTCACTCTCTTGAACAAAACAAAGTAAGCACAACACCAGTACAACTTAACTCTCATAAGGACTTTTTAGTATTTCGTCATTGCAACAACTTTAGTAAAAAAAAAATTTCAAAAACAAAGAGAGTAGAAAATAATAGAAAGATTGCTATTCAGAAATCCCGTGTAAAATGAAATGAGGAGAAAATTTATTTATATAAAAAAATTGACTAAAAAAGAAAATAATTCATGGATCAAATAAATGATTTAATTGATCAAGAAGATTCTTTAATAGATTAAAATAATCTTTAAAATGACAACCCTAATCCAGAAAAGGAACCCTTAAAATGACTATATAGATTAACAAATTAATTACTTTCCTAATCGATTAGAAGACATTTCTCTTTGCTTTAATCGATTTGGCCAAAGTCTTAATTGATTTTATATTTGCTTTGAAAAGTATTTTATGTGTGTGTGTGTGTGTGTGTGTGGCAACTTTAGTACCTCAAGACTTATTATTGTCCTTTTTACAATAGATTGATCACTCTAAAGTGCTAAATGCGGGACCATGAGAGCTTTTACACTTTCACACTTTGAGACTTCAAGATCCTTTGCTTGACTCAATGATTTACTAGCATTTTAATTTTAAGTTGAATCATTTGATTGATGAGGCTTGAGATATATTATTCTTGATCATATGTCACCAATAGGAACTAATGGACATTCACATTCAACTTCCTCCTTAACATTGGTCACAAAGAATTCTTTGAAGAAAGTTATCAACACCAGAAGTCGTTTGACCTATGGAGTTAGTGCATTTGATATGCTTGATACTTGTAATTAACTATGATTATCAAAACCAATTGAAAGTTATAGATGCATAACACATAGATCCACATATCTAATATTGCTCCAACATATGTCGTAGTGGATATATATCTTCCATTGTCGACTTCTACTTCTTTAGCAGCAAAAGTAAGTTTTAGAATTATCGTATCAATAGAGACTAGTGATTTCAAAGACCGTTCAACAATTTTTAATATCTTAAGTAGATAAGAGTTGTATATTTGTTGTGATGCGGAAAAGTAAATGACATAATTATAAATGAAAGAGGGTAAAATGGAGATTTCAGTGCTAACAGTAAGAAAACTTGCTAGAGGTAGGTTTTTGTCATTACGTATTTATCATGCATATCCATATGTCAGTAATATGCTCCTTTATTCAGCTATTAATATTACCAAATATTGCTCCCATTCGTATCACCTTTTGGTCTCAACCCCGTGAGATCAGTGCATTACATAATAGTCTAGAACATTGACTATTAACCAACACAAAGCATTAAGTTCAACAATTTTTAAGCAGCAAGACTCCACACAAATCCATACTATAATACATTTAGATTTTTAAGCTAACAATGTCTCTAGATGCTAGTATCCAATAGCTGATTATCATGGATCTAGTAATGACAAGCACCTTTTGATGTCAGGTCACATCATGAAAACATGTTTTAGGTAGCTAAGATAAAACAGGCATTAAGATTAAAGAGTCATAAATATTAAATCATGAGTAGAGTTACAAATAATATCATGACCTATTTAGTACATGAATATATTGACTACAACTAACCCTCAACAAAGAGATTTTAGTTGCACTTACTCATGGTAGCGTAACTGTCGATAATCATGCGGAGCTGATCTTAGAAGTATGATCTTCCACGTCACTTGAGTAGTGTTTCTGCCTTTAGGCTCTCTCTCCCCTCCTCTCTCTCTCTCTCTCTCTCTCTCTCTCTCTCACATTCATTCTTTTGTTGTAGACCAAAGTGAACCTACTCCAATATGTACTACCTCGATCCACAAAAACTCCCTTTACGTTGAATGAAAACTTCTATTTATAGGCAAAAATTTGGACATCTCGTCAAGCGCACCACATTCTTGCCCAACGCGTCTACCATGCTCTGAGCAACCTGTCTAGCCTTGTTTTATTCCTCATCAAGCAATGCTTGTATGTCTTCCACGTGTCCCTAACCGCCCTTTCTCGCCCAGCGCATCACCCTTTCGACTAGTAACCTAACCCTTACTTCATAACGAAATAATTGCAGCTGGATGTACTATGTGGTCGGGCCATCCTTCAGATAGCGCGCTTATGCTGGGCCTAGCGAGCCTTGTTCTTCTGCTGGATGTACAAGAAAATCCCAAATAGGTGTTTTCTTACTTTTACAGATAAATCAGGGGTTTTGTATCAATTATTTGTGAAATAAGTTAATAAGTGCCGACATATTTAACGTAAATGTAGAACTTATCAACTTCACAAACGTAAAACCACATTAACTATCACTAACTCGAGTCTCTTATTTTAGTCCCTCTTCAATCTTTGCTTCCTATAACTTCGTGGTTTGACTAATAAGTTAAATCCACTTGTAGTTTGAACAATTTAGTATATCCTTTTGTTTTTATAGATTGGAACTAAAGTGATTTTTCTTCATCCTTCTGACATTTGCTTTAATTTTATAATTTTTTTAAAGAGTTTGATGAGTCAATCAATTCATCTCAATTTTATAAGTTTCCACACTTCAATAAGTAAGTTATTTGGTCCAACCTCCTCACTATTACCCATTCATTTCAATGCTTATTTCACTTCTAGTTTCTTAATTCAACTGTTATAGTTTCGACCATCTTCTCTTATGTCAAACATGTTAGAGTCTGATAATATATCATATTCTTCATTAAATAAATTGTAGAAATATATCTTTCATATATCCATTATATTATTTTTCATAGCTAAGACTTTACCTTCTTCTTTAACACACTTCACTTGAACCAAATCACTCACTTTTCTTTCTCTTCCCTTAGCAAACCTATATATAGAGTGTTTTCCCTCTTTGATTTCTTAAAATTGGTATAATCCGCCAAAAGCTTGGTTTCTTGGTTAAGTCACTGCCTTTTTGGTCTATTTCTCATACTTCTTATACGTTTTCCAAGTTTCAGCATTTGTACGGCTAAACCATTCTTTAAAACATTCATTTTTTTTACTCTAACTTTAATCTGAACACTTTTATTTCACCACCACGATTCATTACCCCTAGGTTTAAAACGTCTTGAATTTCTCAACATCTCTTTAGCTACTATTTAAATTTATTTGACCATCTTATTCTACATATATTTGCATTTTCTTGTGGCAATCCAAACTCTCTTTTAAGATCATGTATTTGAAAATCTCTTATATTTTATTCTTAAAATAAAAACTTTTATATAATATTTTTTAAATAAAAATGTTACAGTTATATAGGACCAATAAAAAGTAATTGTTAAAGGTTTTTATTAAAAATTTATTCTTTATAAATTATGATAGTTAAAAAATGATATAATTAGTGAGAAAATATTAGCTTTTCCCAAATAATTTTTTAAAAAATTAATTAAATGAATAGAAGAAGTTAGTGACAGAAAGTTAGTTTTACTAAATAAATAGAAGAAAAAAATTAATTATAATTTTAGATCACTTATTTTAGTTAATTCGCAAAAATATTTATATTTCAAATTCAAATTTGCACTTAAAATTAATAACGTGTTCATTTTTTTTAATAATGTGTAACTTAATTTTTTTTTCTTTAAAATTTCACAGATTTTAATTTGATAATTTTTTAGGTTTCACAAATGTAATGTCAATTAAAATTAAGTATGTAATCATTTTTAAGTACAAAAATGTAAAAAGACTCAAAATTATTTGAATTTAAAAATAGGAAAATTAATTTCGTAAATCAATAAAAATAAAGTGATTAAAATTGAAATTGAGGCTTACACAAAGTTAGTGAAAAAAATAGTTTTTATTAAAAAAAAATTAATAAAATAAAATAAACATAAAAAATTGTTTTGAAAAGTTAGTTTTTATTAAATAATTTTTGTCGGTTTTATAGGGTTGAGTTAGACCTAACCACATTTCTTAACATGGTATCAAGAGTCTCGTTTAAGATTCAGTGGGCCACCTTCTATGGTTTCCGCTATCGGGCCACCCACCATTTATTTTCACGTTCCACTTGTCTAGTCTTGGACGTGAGTGAGTGTGTTAAGAGTCCTACTTTGGATAATATATCGCCTGAACATGTCCTTATACGTGGGGCAATCCTCACCAGTTAGACCTAACCACACTTCTTAACAATTTTTAAAAATTTAAATAAATATAAAAATTTAGTTGAATAAAGTTAGTTTCTACAACAACAAAATTAACCCGATATTTAGCCACTGATTAGCTACGAAATATCGGGTTAATAGTTATGCGGTTCGACCAATAACCCACTGGTTCGGCCAATGACCCATTAACCCAGTATCATGACCGGGTCGATCACCGGTCCGGATTTTAAAACATTGATTCGCATATAGATCCACACTCAAGATTACTTCTATTCTATCAATAGTAATTTATTAAACATTTAAAAGAAAACACCCTCAAGACATTACAGAGAAATAGTAACAGTGGATATATAGTAGTACAAAAATATTTAGTGAATAAAAAATAATAATAAGTGATTTGTGCAGGACAACCGACCATAGTAAATGGTAATCACCAAACACATCTAAAATATTAATTCTTACTATTTAATCAATGAGAAACTTCAATACGCACTAAGACACGCACTAATATTCAATTGAAGATGAAGTTTTTATCCCAAGTTTGGTGGAGATCATTATCAATGTGGTTGATTTTGTGATGTTAAAACTAATCCATAAACTTATTACATGAGTTAGAATTAGGATAAGAGTTAGACTTTCACAATATTGTGAATTCAAATTCTAGATATATTTATATTTAATCTCTTATATGTTTAAATTGAGATGGTTAATAGTATCTGAATTCATTGGTGGTGATGATAATATGATACATATATGTTTGTGCAAATGGTGGAATAATTTATATGTGATGGATTATTGTAGAGAAGCTAATTCGTGTGCCGACTTGTTGGTAAATGAAGGCCTTTTTATAGATGGTTATCAGGCCTTCATTGATCTTCCGCAAAATCTTTCGTCTATCGTTTTGTCCAACAAATTAAGCAAACCTAACTTTAGATCTACACACTTTTGAGTGAGGGTTTGGTTTGACCCCCTCCTTTTTTTTTAAGCAAACCTAATGTATTGAGTTTTTATTATAGTATTTTTTATGTCAATTAATGGGAAAAAATAGACCTCCCATAATTTGGAGCCCAGTGCAGTAGAGTTTGCTGCTCCTATGCAAGGCCGACCTTGAAATTAAATATAAATATATCTTTTAGATAGAATTTGAATTTATAAAGTCTAACTCATATACATATATAGAGAGATTATATGTATCAGGTAGATCGAGTTCTTGTCTATGATGGGTGGCTATGTAAAGGTGGGGGCAGGGGAGTATGTAGACCCTACCTATGGATGTCATCTTATTCTCAAGATTGTGTCACAACTTTGGGGCCCAAAGTTGTTCTACTTCAACAATTATTAATTGGACCACCACTCGTTCTTTGAGGTGGTTTTGCGGTTCGGAAGGGCCTTCTCTATTGGAGTTGGTTCACATGTGTGCTTAGGGATAAGTTAAAAACCCTATAGTGTACTTTATCCTTTTTCTCTAAGGGACAGAGGCAGGGCATGCCAGTGATTTATGGAAATGCTAAGGTTATTTCCTCAACATGGACTTCCGAGGTGATTTCGCCTCTCTCAAGTGAAGACTTAATCCACTATAACTGAATCGATTACAATCTCACGGGCCAACAGCCAGTGACTTTCGTTTGCACACAAACCCCCCGTGACTAACACCTGCACGGGTACCTTGTACTTCTGTACTACAGTATAACGTTAACTTTTTCTTCTTGAACTTCAGAGGCTCTCAACATGAGTTAGAAGAAAAAGAATGAACACTGAATTCTTCAGAGCTTCAAGTCTTCAGAACCGCGTCTTCAGAGTCTCTAGCACTTGGTCTTCAGAATCCTTTTGTCTTCAGAAACTTGAGTCTTCAGAACCACGTCTTCAGAGTCTTTCAGCACTTGGTCTTCAGAACTGGTTTCTTCAGAACTTCTATCAGAGTGATGATTTCAGACGCTTCTGCTTCTGAAGTTGTTGCTACTGTTCATTAGAACTTTGTAGCGCGAAAACATAACCTGGTGGCTTCTGATGTTCTCATCAGAATCAAACCTGTTTGTTAAGTACTAAACAATAATAAATGTTAGCATAACAATAACAAAATTGTTCATACATATTATTATCATCAAAACTCAGAGACGTATTGCAGAACCAAATCTTGTTCTAACATTAACAACTAGAAAGGAAACCCATACTCTAATATATATATATATATATATATATATATATATATATATATATATATATATATATATATATATATATATATATATATATATAATTCTAGATGGAGAAACCATCATAATTTTTCCTACAAAAATATCTCTCTTCAACCAGCAATTGGACCTTCTGGATTTCAAGGATAAATGGGTGTCAATGCTCCCGATAAGTTCAACCTTGAAACTACGGTGGAATTTTGTTAATCATAGTCCAAATCAAGCTCATAAATCAAAATCAGCACACCGACGAAATACTTAGACAATTAGCATCTAAGGTTGACTCAATATCCACCCATAATAAAATGTTTGAGACCCAAATCTCCCAAGTGTAAGAGCAACAAGCTTATTCCTCAAAATCTCCTTGAATATTTCGAGGACAACTTGAACTAAACCCAATAGAGCATGTAAATATTGTCATATTAAATAGTGGAAAACAACTAGAGGACTTTATTGGAAATGATAAAATTGAGGAGAGTGAGCTAACCCAACCTACAAGTGAGGTTCTAGAAGAATAAAATTAAAGAAATCATATGTTTCTCCTCTGCCGTATAAACTACCCATTTCATTTCCAAAAATACTTGCTAAAGTCAAGACAAAGGAGCAACTTAAAAAATTCGTAGAAATATTGAAGAAATTATACATTAACTTTCCTTTCACAAAAGGTATGTCCCAAATTGCATATTATGCAAAAAAATAGAAGAACTTGTATCCAATAAAAGAAAGATGAATGAGAATGAGACAATAACTTTAACAAAAAATATAGAGCAATAATTCAAAATAATCTGCCCCAAACATCTGAGAAGATTCTCAATTCCATGTGATATTGGAAATATGGGTTTTGAGTGTGTCCTATTCCATCTTGCAGAAAGTGTGAGTCTTATGTTGGGAATATGAGTTTTGAGTGTTCCATATGCCATCTTAAAGAAAGTGTGAGTCTATGCCGCTATTAGTTTGCAAAAGCTAGGTATCAGTGAGCTGAAGTATACACACATCTTCTTGGAGTTGACAAAGCGGTCCATCAAATACCCGATAGAAATCTTAAAGGATGTTTGATAAGTACCCTACTACAAAAAAAATATTTCACCTCGGACGTGAAATGCATTTAACCTCGTCTAAAGAAGCGAAGTAACAAAGGGCGTCATGAAAAGAATCAACTTTATACTTCAGTTTTAAAACACCGAGGAGAAAATGCTTATGCACATGGGTTCGAACCCTAGCTTCTGCTCTTTTAATATTTTCAAAACTAGTGCATTAAACCTCTTGGTTTATCAATATTACTGAGGGGTAAGATTGATTTTTGTAATTCCTTACAAACTATAGAATATTTATACATAATATTTCATTGTTTACGAATAATATTTCTATAAATATATATAACAAATTTTGAATCCGATTCATCATCGTCATCACTTTTGGTGAAGATTAGATGTTGGATCCTCGTTTCATTGAAATGTCGGGGAAGATATAATGTTGTATGCAACATATTCCAAATCCCTTTCGCATTAATTTGTTTCTGATGTAAAACAAGAAAAATGTTAGTTAAATGAATGAATATATGATTATTTAAGAACACCGTAAAAAATGATTATTGAAGAACACAAATCTTAAACACAATTTATTTTATGCTCTTGCAATCCATTGTAAAGAACTTTACCAAGTTTTTTACGTTTCAATGTTTTCATGTTATATGTTTCATTAACAATTATTGATATTCGAAATGCTTTTATAATGGATGTATGTTAGGTTTCGTACATATCGCTAATGGAGGTATCTTGAGTGTTGATACTCATGAAATGGATGACACATATTTGTTTAAGGACAGTGATCAATATTCTCAATTATCAAGCCAAGATAATACCCCCGGTTTCTGACAAAAACCGAGGTAAAGGGTGTATAAGTTTTTTTTTAAACATTACATTGTTTACACAAAATATTAAATTACATTATTACAGCAAATGCAATGTTATCATAGTAATTGTTGTTCTTGAAGAACAACATATCTTTGCTCTAATCCAAATCCTGTTGGATACACTTTGTGCTCGTTATTTTAAAGTTCTATGAACTACATGCAGTCAAATTTTAAAGAGTTATCTGCTCTAAGGAAATATCAGTTCAAAATATTGGGAATGTTTTTTCTGCACTTGCAATCCATCATTGAGAACTTTTGCAAGCTTTTTAAAGTTCCAAAATTTCATTATCTTGAGAAATTTTTATCAAGGCAAATACTTTCACAAGAAAGATATACAGTAGTTGATGTAGATAGTTTGTTATGGATTGATTTCTTGGCAATATCTTGAGCGTTGTTCCTTTATAAGAATGTAGGATAGATATTCGTTGTTGTAACTGTGTAACATATTCCTCAGCTATTAAAAAAATCGAGGGGATATTTTCTATTTTAAATAGAAAAATAAAATAAAATAAGTAAGCCCCTCGATTTTAGAATAAAATCGAGGTGAATATTATCTATTTTTTAAACATTACATTGTTTGCACATAATATTAAAAAAAAAATCCAGATTCATCATCATCATTTAGTATTCACTTATAAACAAATACTAAAAACATAAACTGCAATAGATGGGATTCAAAGCGTGTCCTAATTTGTTTTTTCCATCGGTTTTATTAAAAACCAAGGGAATATGTTGTTTTTATTTTTATAAAAAATAAAACATGGCGCACCTTGACATAATACCTCGGTTTTTTTGGCTGAGGTGATAACTTCGTCATAGTAAACGTTATTTGTTGTAGTGGTGTAAGTAAGGTGTTCATGCCAACAAATTTTATAGAATAGAAATGGAGGAAGATTCTCAAATTTCCATTATTTTAAGTTTACACTAGTAAAGGACCCGTGCGCCCGCACGGGTCACGTAAAGTCGGTATAAATATTAAATAAATATAATATGGTTATGGTTAAAAAATGTATTATGTTGTAGTAGTTGTTAGGATATAGATAAATTGTTTAATTGCTATTAAACCAAATATATGGTGGAAAAAAAGGTTTGGCCATCGCGCATGCCAATAATTTTTATAATTGTTTATAATTTTAATTTTACAATTTCTATCAATATTATAAAATAAAATATATTATACAACAAAAAGATATATTGGTTTAATAATTTGATTAGATTTAATGTAAAATAAAAAAATATACACCAAAAAAAGATGGATAACACAATTTGATTATGTTTGTTAAATTTGTGTAGTAATTTAGAAGTTATATGCTATAGTAATTCAGAATTCATTAATATATGATCTCTATATTTGTTCAATTTAAGTAAATATTTTGTCGGCCCGTCAAAATAATAGGTTAGGCCCGTCGGGCATGCCTATAATTTTTAAATTTTCTGTATTGTAAATTTATTAATTTTATTGATAATATATAATTTTATCATCTAATAGAAAATAAATTTAAAGACAGTTAAATTTTATAAGGAATCTCTGACAAATCTTAAACAAATAATAATTGTTGAAAAATTTAAAAGAAAAAGTTTTTATAAAATGCAACGTGATAAGTAAATTGTAAAAGATATCATATGAGTATAAAATTCATATGAATATAAAATTTATATATTATGAATTTATATATGCAAAAATATAGTATGAATTTATCCATCTTTTTTATAAATATTGAATACATAATAAAATAAATTAAATAAAAATAATTACAAATTTGAGTTTTTCATAAGAAAATTGTTGGAATTAATTATGGTTAGTTGTGTAATTACTCTCAGGGGTATGTAAAATCATTGGCAGAAAAAGATTTATATACCGACTCTTTCTTTATATTTGATATATTTAATGAAATGAATATAAATTAGAATTAATGTCAAATATTTTTTTATAGATATTAAAGGAATGAATATAAATTAGAATTAATGTCAACAATTTTCAATAGGGAAGATACAATAATGCGTATTGAAAGGTGTTATATACATTTAATTTTTAATTTTTAATTCTATACAAAATCTTTTTTGTATGTTTATTTACAATTATTTTATACTGATTCCTCTATTTGAATTTGAATTATGTCAAGGTACTATATATTTGTTGATATTGTATGGAAGGTAGAGAGTTATATGAATTCCACCTTTTTTTATGATTAATTAACCGTAATGATTACTTTTAGATATTGGAATTGATTGGAAATCTTGTAGCATGCAAAAAAAATAATGATTGTTTTTAGATATTGTCAAATATTAAACACATAAGGCATGCTAATATGAGTTGATGATGAAAAAAAGACAATTGAAGGCATGAAAATCAGATTAAAATATTTGGTTAAACTTGGACATGAACTTATTTTTGGTAGACATCGATTTTCTTATGATAGTAGTTATTATAATAGTAGATCAATTATTTCTTAAAAAATATTAATAATTGCAAATGTTAAAAAAAAAATTAATTATTATCACCTAAAACTACATATTCCCAATGACATTTTCTTCAAATTAATATTATTAAAATTTTCTACAAATTGTATTTAAAATGGTTAATAATTAGTATGGAATGACTAAAAGGCAGCGTGTTAAATGGACTACTCATTCAAATAAAAACATTATAATTAATTAGGGCTAAAGGCAATTGAATAAGTTTAAGTGTGTAATTATGTTTAGGGGTATGAAAAAATCTCTCAAACTGATTTTTATATATTAAAGTAGATTCCTAATAAAATTGTCAACAAATCTTCAATAAAATTAGTACTATATTCGTTTAATTTCTTAATCTTTTAAAAATATAATTTATAAAAATAGTGGTTTAATTGAATTAATTAGACACATAAAATGTAATAATAATGGTAATAAAAAAGTTATTATTTTTTATTATTATATCTATCTCCCTATAAAAGATTATTAAATAGTCATTTGCCCGTCATTTGTACGGTTCACATAATGTCATTATAAAAAGTAAATGCAATTAGTATAATGATGGTTAAAAGATGTATATAAAATATATACAAATTAATTAGTTTTGCCCATTCGAAAATGTTTATTTTAATAAAAATAATGAAATAATCGAGTAGTCATATATCTCTACGTTCGCACGGTTCACACAATATCGTAATAAATAATAAATGAATATACTATAATAATGGTTAAGAAATGTATATAAAATATATAAAAATTAAGTAATTTAAGGCCCGTCAGAAATGTATATTTTAGTAGAAACTAATATTTTTTTCAAATCAATTTTTTTTTTTTGAATCATGTCACGATATACTCATTATGTTGAATAGATTTAATGATAATGTATAATGAATAGATTTAATGATAATGTTAGAATATGTTTTTACATTGGCCTTTTGTTTTAATTGTAAAAAGAATAATAAATTTGACCTTTTTAACAGTTGTTTTTTTTTTTGGCAAATAATAGTTGTTATTTAGCTAATACATAGTAAAAATGGTTAATAATTAGTATGGAATGACTAAAAGTCAGCGTGTTAAATGGACTACTCATTCAAATAAAAACATTATAATTAATTAGGGCTAAAGGCAATTGAATAAGTTTAAGTGTGTAATTATGTTTAGGGGTATGAAAAAATCTCTCAAACTGATTTTTATATATTAAAGTAGATTCCTAATAAAATTGTCAACAAATCTTCAATAAAATTAGTACTATATTCGTTTAATTTCTTAATCTTTTAAAAATATAATTTATAAAAATAGTGGTTTAATTGAATTAATTAGACACATAAAATGTAATAATAATGGTAATAAAAAAGTTAGTATTTTTTATTATTATATCTATCTCCCTATAAAAGATTATTAAATAGTCATTTGCCCGTCATTTGTACGGTTCACATAATGTCATTATAAAAAGTAAATGCAATTAGTATAATGATGGTTAAAAGATGTATATAAAATATATACAAATTAATTAGTTTTGCCCATTCGAAAATGTTTATTTTAATAAAAATAATGAAATAATCGAGTAGTCATATATCTCTACGTTCGCACGGTTCGTACAATATCGTAATAAATAATAAATGAATATACTATAATAATGGTTAAGAAATGTATATAAAATATATAAAAATTAAGTAATTTAAGGCCCGTCAGAAATGTATATTTTAGTAGAAACTAATATTTTTTTCAAATCAATTTTATTTTTTCTTGAATCATGTCACGATATACTCATTATGTTGAATAGATTTAATGATAATGTTAGAATATGTTTTTACATTGGCCTTTTGTTTTAATTGTAAAAAGAATAATAAATTTGGCCTTTTTAACAGTTGTTTTTTTTTTTTTGACAAATAATAGTTGTTATTTAGCTAATACATAGTAAAAGATTTGAAATTTTATTTTCATTATTTATGGTAAATTATTATCTATCAATTCATATAATATCTTAAAATTAATGACACATTAACAACTTTAAAACAATTTTTTTTACTATTAATATCTGTCTATTTAAATTCAAACTATAATCGAAACATAAAAGCAATTGATATCACGTCATCCAAATTCTAGCTCTACAATTGATATTATAATAAAAAAACTTAAAATTTTATTTCTCACTATTTGCACATTAAAATAACACTTTTTCATATATGATGTCCCAACTAATATGAATGTTTAAGCAGCAAAGAACTCTTGTCTAAACAATCATAAACAAATAAAATGAGCAGAAAAAACAAATATATGTTCATAGCCCAATTTGGGCCAATTAGTAAGTCATTTGTTGCTTTCTCAACTCACAAAGCTGCATTATAATCCCTGACTCTAAGCATCCAATGAGTACAATCTTTTACTATCAAAACATTCTCCAATTCTAAATCCAAAAAACAAAAACAATGCTTCTATTTTGTTAGCAGTATCATTATCATTGACATGATGAATCAATCACAGAACATCGTTTTGGAAATGCATTACTAACATTTGTATTCTTCTAATGTCTTGATGCAAACAAAATTCCAAGCCATTATCATTTTAAATGGCCTCCCTCTTGCTTACTACTATTATGAAGATCAGTTCCCAATCACTAAATCAACTTTGTCTCCTTCAAACAAAAAATACACTCATTTACAATATTTACTAATACAAATTAGCGATAAAAATTCAATGAAAAGAGTGTAGATTGCCCTTCATCATTAGGTAGAAAACATATTGTTACATGTGATAAAAAAATCTATGAATAAACAGACATTATAGCAGAGATCTGTTTAAAAAATATTACAAAATAAAAAATACAACATTTGAATCATCCATGAAACTCATTCAGATCAAATGTAACAAATATTATAACATAGAAAATATGAATTATACAGAAAACTCGTTGAGAGCAATTGCAAACGAAAATCATCTGAAAATTAAAATAAAAAAAAACACAATATGAACCACACTTAGTGATGAAAACAAAACAAAATTTAGGGTTTATTCCTAATATATAGTATGTATCAGATATCAATACATTTTCACTTCAAACACAAATAAACACAACTATAAAATAAAAACTTAGTGTATAAGAAGTAAAAGAACACTACCGCGTTTATAACATCAATAAAATTAGATGATTTTGAGTCAGAACCCTTCCCCTGATAAGATTCGGAACCCTCTAATAGAACACAATCAAAAGAAGGATAACAAAATTAACTAACAATTTCATTGGAGAAAAAACTAATCAAAAATCAGACTAAAAAAAAAAGAAAATAACTACAACTTATTAAAATTATCGAAGCATTGCATTTACTGGAAGATGATTGAGGAGATGTTGATTAATGATAATTTCCCAAAGCAAAGATCTATGGCATGGGAAACTTCAACCAAACCTCAACTATGCCGCAAACAAAAAAATTAAAAAAAAAATCAAAACTTTCTTAATCAGAATCGTAATTCGAAGTAATGAACAATCAAACAAACGATTACCGCATCTAATTAAAAGCTGCTTCTCAAGCATAGTCAAATTAAAAGCTACTTCTCAAGCATAATATGATTCATGTGCTTCCCTATTTTCAAAAAAAAAAGAGAATTAATAATATGTTAATAAGAAAAAAGAGAAGGGTTTATGAAACCTTTTTCATCTTCATTTTCTATAAATATATAAAAGTCAAAAAATAAAAATAAAAAATGAAAGAAGAAAACTGTACCTGTTCTTCCATGTGAGGTAACAAATTATGACGAACTTTCTTCAAAGAAATATCTCTTACTTTCGCACACAACTGCTGACATCTGACTATGAATTTTGATTCAATTTCGTCCTCTTCACTTTTCCTTTCTCGATCTACAATCTATTCAATTCAATTCAACTCATCCAAAAACAAACATAAAAAATAATGGGGATGAAACATAGAGATGAAAAAGAAGAAAACTTTGTTGGATCTTAGAGCAGCGTCAAAGCCATTTTTTATAGATGTTATAGTGGCTGCATTTTGTTTGATGGAAGCTTGTTTGATGGAGAGATTATAAGCTATTTCTACTAAACGAAAATGAATATGAAAGGTTTAATAGAGATGATAATAGAAATATAGGGTTAATAGAGAGCTAAATAGTGTGACCTATTTTCAATGTATTGGAAATCATGAATGAATTTGAAAAAAAGTAGATTGGAAAACGCGTGAATTAATTTTTCATTGCTTGAAAAAAGGGAATAGGAAGATGGAACATAGTGCAGGTTTTTACATATTCCAATAATGAACTTTTGCATTAAATAAATTGTTGGAATGTAATCATGATTAAATGTAAAATTACGCTCAGGGGTATGCAAAACCATGTTTAATTGTTTGTCATTAGGGTAATTAAGGGAAATTGGTGGTAATTCATTTTTATATATTAAAATAGATTTCCTTACTATTGTTGAAGCCACTATAAATGTTAAGCATGATAGGCTTACCATTAATATTGGAGACGAATAAAATTAAAATTTCACTATAGAAGTTCATGAATATTCATCCCCTTGAGAATATTGCAGTTGGTTAGATATAATTGATCGATGTGTCAAAAAATATCCCTTTGAACTAATTCCTCGTGGCGAATTGGAATTATGTTTGATAGGAAGTGCAAATCAAGATGTGAACAGAGAAGCTCAAATTTATAACATATTCTTGGATGAAAATCCTATTATTCGACGTCAAAAATTTAAAGTGATAAAACACGAGGCAAATCTGAAGGTGTAACTGAAACCTTTGTCGGATCTCGAGTATAGACTCTCTTATAAAAACTTTATCTCACCTATCATTAAAAACACAAAAAAAGAAGGTAAAGAGTCTAAAAAATGGATGGAGAAAAAAAAAAGTAAAGAGAGATATATTTACTCCAATAGTAAATGTAGACTTACTCCAAATCTTAACCATTGATTTTCATTAATCTAACGATTTTAATTGATCATTTAATCTAATTATTTTTGAAAATATTTTTCTACATAAAAAACTAATTAAAGCCGTTAGATTAATGATAATCAATGGTTAAGATTTGGAGTAAGTCTTCAACACTTACTCTTGGAGTAAATATATCCCTCCTCATATATATATATATATATATATATATATATATATATATATATATATATATATATATATATATATATATATATATATATATATATATATATATATATATATATATATATATATATATATATATATATATATATATATAAGGATCATAGAAAGAGAAACCAATCCAGTCCATTAAAATCAAATTTAATGGTCGTGATTCATTGTTCTTATTTCTCATAATAACCAAGTGTTCTCACTTGAGTCGTCCCCTATATATATATATATATATATATATATATATATATATATATATATATATATATATATATATATATATATATATATATATATATATATATATATATATATATATATATATATATATATATATATATATATATATATATATATATATATATATATATATATATATATATATATATATATATATATATATATATATATATATATATATATATTATTTAGACACAATCTTCAACTAATTTTTTATTATAATTTTTTTGTTCATATTTAAAGTCTTTTTCTACATATTTTGATTATTGCAACAAATTAACGAGTATTGGATACCTGAAAATAAGTAATAAGAAATGAAAAAGTATGAATGACAACTTGCTGAAAATGTAATGAAATCAGTTTAAAATGCGATACAAATTGAATAGGCAGGACCAATTCCTTGATGATGTAGAACATTGATTTTATTTTTATGCAGATAATTATTTATCATATATATATCGACAATGTCAGGAACTGTATAACTTTGCACTTCACATTATTAATTCCTTTGTTTATAACTAATCATTTCTTTATAACGTTTTTAAAATTATGCTTACGCTATTTTTCTAAAATAAATGTTGTGCATACGTTGGTGTAAAGCAAAAGTGACGTTATTAAAACATTACAAAACACACAATAATAATCGTTATAAAAGTGGAAGGTAGTGGTTGCTTAAGTTTTTTGTTGATCAAAAGATTCAAAGCATACAAATGATAGTACGTAATTATGGTATAGATAATGCATCCAAAAAAACTAATAATATATTGGTGTTTTCTTAGATTAATTAGATGAACCAAAACGCGTATTTGACCACTAAAAAATGGCACCTACTAAAGATTAGAAGAAGAGGTACAAAGTGTTGGTTAGGAAATTGAGAACTTGAGACACGCAACGCAAGTAACTGAGATCACAAACTGAAAGATAGATTATCTTGAATTAACTACAAAGTTACTTTTTGAACTTTAGAGTAATTTGTTGTTGAACTTTAGAGTTTGATTCGTATTGGTGATCTAAATCACTGTATTCGTAGATTACCTCAATCAGATAGATTTTGCAGCTATGTCCATTTTTTTTATATATAATTTTAAATGTGATTTATTTGCATATAACTATGGATTTGAAATATTTTTGGATTTGAGATATTTATGTGAAAAAAATGATTTAATTACTTTTCCTTAACTCTAATAAGTCTTAACTTGTTTTGAAATATCATATAACTGGTAAAATAATCAAATTATTCTTTAGAATAAAATGTTCATTTTACCATTTAAAATTTTAATTTTATAGTCGGTAAAACATATTTGAATCTAAAACTCACTATACACCTTCAATTCATCATAAATAAATCTCTAGTTAATTATTTAGCAAGGAAAAATGTGAGATGTTACATCATTATCCCCGTAATTAATTGTCATTGATATTCACGTTTTGTATGCAAAATAGATGACTCATGTATTTAGGATTTTACCCTCACGCATTTTTATTTGATCTTCACTTAAATTTTACTTATGTACTACATGGTTCCTTTACTTCACATCTTAGGGTCTCCATGTTAACCGGCTGATTTATTTGACGCTTATTCAAATCCCTTTCAAGCTCTTCCTAAAACGATACTAGGTTGAATAAATGAGTATTTTCTACCTGTCTCTCTTTAGGTGGGTTCCAATCATTTATGTTTCAAGTATTCTATCATCTCAAAAAATTGAACCTACATAAGTCATTCCATGATCATCGTCATAACATCCATCATAGACTTTTCGTTGGGTCGAATCACCCTTGTCTTTAAATAGCAACACTGGCGAGAAATGACTCATTATCCTTACCACTTCTCATTCGAAATAAAATCTCAAATTTGTCGCCATGGGAAGTTCCAATCTATTAGATCAACCATCTGAGAGTGATTAATTACACTAGGACTTATTCAATCACTTACTTCTTGATGAGGATTTCTTGATAATCTTAAAGTTGACTATACTTTCCTTTTGAATACATTTATGGTTTTTAAACATGAGAATTTACCTATTCATACAGGATTCCAATAAATCAATTCAATACTTATGCATAAAGTACTCAATTCAACATACATACCTTCTATGTATAGAGTAAGTCATTTAGTCTTCCGTTGCAATCTCTAATTTGCGCAACTCATCGTAATCTCAAAGTAATCGCAAGGTTCCATTTAAGTCTCATTGACACATATGCACATGAGTAGAACTGACTCAGATGCAGAGGAAAGACATTTGCTAAGGTTACACAAAATAGAACAATTGAGTATTCATAGGGAGGATATAGACTCTTAGATAAACTGAGTCATTTTAGGACAAAGACTACAAGTGAAGTCCTTGTACAATAACTTTTCTACTTTAAATCAGACTTGGTCACTAACAAGGGTAAAAGGGTCTAGATGGATCGCAAAGGGGCAGATTGGATAAAAAGAAGGTAAGGACAATTTCCATTTGCTTCATCTCAATTTTTGCTTACAACAAGGCATTTAGATATGCCAAGAATTACTCAATGGTGTGACAAAATGGTTAAATAGTTGCGGAAGGAAAGAACACAGACTACTAATGATAAGAATATGATAAAGAATCTTATTGGGTTTTGGAGGTATAACTTATGAACTAGATGCTATTAAGCATAAGCATGACCAATCATTTTCTCTAGATGTTCCTAAGGTGAATAAAGTGTCAATAATAAATTTAAAATATAAATAGTGTTTTAAAGAAGTGAAGTTTGTTATACGAATTGATTCACGCCCATGTTGCCAATTTTCCAAGTTCTGCGCTTTAACCCACTTAATCACCTCCAAGACGTCCATAGAGTTCTTAGTAAGTAACTGATCATCCTAAGTACCTTTAACATATTAGAATATACGAAAACTTGACTCATCAACAATCTTGATCTCCTATCGTAGGGTTAGATTCTTAACTTCACAATTCATTGAGTTACCCCAAGAGAAACCTTCCCATGGCCATGTCACACTGATAAATATTTTATTTATCTTAATTTTCAAATGACAGTGTTTTTTCGCGAATTGAAGCTAGCATGGGTAACTTGTCTATACTACTCCCTCAAGGTTCATCATTACTTAATTGTATGCACCTCAAATGTTTCTATTATAAGGCCCCTTTTCGAATTCTGGAAAATTATTCTGGAACACCCCCTTTCTTGATTTTTCTCATTTATAGGATGATGCCCTACTAGTATCATGCTTTAAATTTTATCTTTAGCTTAATCCTTTTAGTATCAGGTATATGCTTGAAACACAATGACCTAAATACTCTTAGATGAGCCATTATAGACTTTCTTTCACACAAAGCTTCTAATGGTACTTTCATAGGAAATTTCTTAGTCTAAAACTTATTTATGATATAGGTTGTTGTGGTCACAACGTCTCCCCAAAACTTATGGGACATCTTATTTTGTTTCAAAATACTTGTAGTCGTGTGAAGTATTGTCTTATTGCTTCCAGTCTAACGTGTTAAGGAGTGTCCGGTTAGGTAAATTCATGCACAAATCATTTAGTTTCAGAAAATGAATAAAACTCTTTTGAGGTATATTCATCTTCACCATCAGTTCTCGAAATCTTGATTGATCTTTAACTATCATTCATAGTCAAGAATTTGAACCTTTTCAACACCACTAAGGAATCATTCTTGAATTTTATTGTGTAAAGCCAAAACATTATGATGTATTTATCAACAAATATAATGGAATATATGATTAACCTTAATGAAGGAACTTCAAAGGCCCTGGAAAATGTCTGATTTTACCACACCTAAAGTTGTAGTTGTTGTCTTAGGTGTACTAGAAGTAAATAGAAGTCTACTTTGTTTTCCTTAAGACACAATTCACATGTTTAATAAGATACATCTACTTTTGGTACTCCTATAACCAAACTTATAGAGATTAGATGACCCTGCAACCAAACTTCTTTGCATCTATTAAAATTGTTCTCTGTGCCTTTGTTGGGTTATTTCTCTTATATTTGTACCAATGTTGTGCAATTTCAAACACTTGTTAAGCCAAATACTACTTTCATAAATGCACACCAACTTTCCCAATTACTTCCTTGAATAATTGAAATATTTGAAGGGAAGTTTGTTGACCAAGTGACTCCATGCACAAGAGAGTGTGATTGTGATATTAAAAAAATAGGTTTATAAAACTTTTGATTTTGAAAGTGTTTATATTATATGATAAAAGAAAGCAGGGAAGGAGCGGTAAAATAATTGAGAAAAGAATAGATAGAGAAATAAGAAGTATAATAAAAATTAATAACTAAAAAATAAAATAGATCAGGGATATAAAGATTACACTAGAGAGTTATCCTAGTTCGACCTAAACCACTTGATCTGCTTCAATCCTGAAGAGCTTTCCCTTGAGATTTTCACTAAACAGCTTAGAGCTTTTACACTTGTTCAACTCAAAAGCCTTTAAAAAATCAAAGCTTTTACATAGGCTAAGCTCAAGAATCTTTAAACAACCAAAACTTTTACACATGCTTAGCTCAATAATCTTCACCCCAAACTTGTAAGCGGTTTAACATGCAACCTTCAAAAATATCACAAAGAAATCACAAGAGAACTATGTTCTCGAATAAACATTTTTAGCATAAGAACAACTCCTAGAAGAAACTTTTCATTCTTCTGTCACCAAGGAAACTCTAGTGGAAAAAAAGTTTTATAAAATAATGAGAGAAAGAATGATAGTAACAAGTTTCTATTTATAAAACTAGTGTATTTTGAAATGAGGAGAAACCTCTTTTATATAGAAACAAATATGATTCAAAAAAATAAATAATTCATGGGTCTTTTAATGAGTTAATCGATTAAAATTATATATTATTCGAATAACCGACTTAAAATAGGAAATTTATTTTTATGTAACTTAATCAATTACCAACCTCCTAAATCGATTAGGAGGCGTTACACTTTGTTTAAATTAATTAGAAGGATCTCTTAATCGATTAGTCAATGTATTTTTACATCCTAATTGATTGAATAAGCTTCTAATCAACTAAGTGTTTGCCCATATTAATTTTAATAAGTTTTATCAAAAGAGATGAGAAGTTTGAAATGCATTTTTTGTGTGAGAGTGTGTGTGTGTGCGTGTGTTTGCATTGTATTATTACCTCAAGATTTACTCTTGTTCCTTTTATAGAATACTGACCAAAACTAGGTAAAAATATTTTCACAAGTTCAAGACTTTAAGTTTCTTTGCTTGATGAAACTTTGTCTAACACCCTCAATTGCAATTTGATACTTTTGAATGACGAGACTTGTAAAATCTCTTTCTTGTTCAGATGCCATTATCAGGAACCTTTAGAAGAATTGTCATGATCAAACACCATTTAATACTTGTTAGTAACAAAGTCTTTTGACAATATTACATGCTGAAAAGTAGAACCACAAAGTTACCATTTCGTTCAAATTTTCTTTTAATATTTCTATTAATGAACTAAATGAAACTTTCAACGTTGAAAAGATGATAACTTTATTAAGTATTAGACATAATATCTATTTCAGTTTAAACAAAGGTTCGATCCATCTTACTTCAATCACACTTAAACTTGATAACAACCCAAATATCTAGACTATAGGATGTGTTAAATGTAATATGTGATTCTAAGAGATAATTACTAAACACCCATATATGATGAATATCTCTAGAGCCCTGGATCCGCAAAATGGTTACACCTTAGAATCATGCCAAATTAAGGCCAGTCAAACACATAAGAACAATTGGATAAAATAAACAATTAGGTTCACTAACGTCAATCCTCTAGAGAAGATGTCCAAAAAGATGGTTCTGGTGCTACAGAACTTTGAGATGGAGTCTCTCCTAGAAGTACACATGATTAAAAGTGATAAGACTTGAGAGACCTCAGATCATACATCAAAGAATCTCGTGACATTTCTCATATGACAAATTTGTGACAAATAAAAGGTTTCAGGTTCTTCAAAACACGTAAACATCACTATAAAAGGTAGACTACGGATCAATCTTAGGCACATATTATTCTAACCTAAAATCTCATACTCATAAATAAATTCTTTAAATGTCAGAATATTTATGGACATATCTCTACTTATATCTCTACTTATAGACTAAAGTTAAAAGATCATTATAGAGTTCATCATCGGATTCTTAATCTTCAACAACATCTGAACAAGGTCTACACCAAATTACTACCATATGTTCAAAGATTTTTGTACCAATATGCTTATGTGTTTAATTTTTGTGAAGTAATGATGTTTATTGCTTGCTTGATATCAAACATGCTTTGTGCTTAACTTACTATCAATAAACAATGAGCATTAGATGGTCATTGCTTTGTGGTGAGAGACGCATTATGTACACTTCTTAATGTAAACAAACACTAAGCATTAAATGGTTGTTTTTCTTTCTCTTTAAATTTTAATATCACCTTGAAAAATTAAAATTGCCAATTGTTTAAATAATGTTTGTTTTTGTAAATAGTTAAATTATTGTGAAACATTTGAAATACCAGACACTTCAATTTTTTTACAATTTTAAATATTAATAATTATGTAAAGTTAATATAATGATTTGACATTTTTTAATTGTGTAAAAAATAATATATCATGAATAAATATACATTTTTATGTTTGGTACAAAAAAATATTGCTACAAAATTTCTAGACTTAAGTTTCTTATCGACCATATCTCATCATCAAAAATAGTTTTAAGGACACCTTATTAAAAATAAATTTCATAATTAAATAAGTTATAGAAAAAAAAATCTTAAAATTTTGTGAAATTAAGAGACAAAAATCTCGAACTTAAAATAGAGATGATTAAAATCAGTTCAGTTTAGCTCCAAAAGTAATTAATTTTTTTGGTATAATAAAGTAATTTAAATTTAATATAAATGAATTCTGCAAAGATAGTGACAGTTTAGGAAGTACTATGGCAAAACCAATATCCAACATTTAAATGAATTTTTGAAGAGAAAAAAAAGTGTGAACACAATAGCATTGAATTTCAAAATGATGGATAAGATGAACAAGCCACTTGAAATTATAATGAATCAAAGTTGACCAAACATTATTAATACATGTTTATCACAACAAACACATTACTAATAAATATAATTAATAGTTAATGACCCTACAATATTATTCAAAACCTCTTGTTATCATTCCACTTGGGCTCATCATATCCACGGAATAGAGTTAAAATTTTGAGGTTCACAAATTATTCAAAAAGCTTCCTATTACTTTATTTTCCTTCATCTTTCTTTTATTACTTTTACCTTTCACTAATGAGTATAGAGCCTTTTACAGGGACCCTTTTTCAAAGAGTCACAAGTATTACTCTTTAGATTTCACACGTGAAGAAAGGAATGAGTCAACTTTTTTGTAGGGTCATTCAAATTGTTGCCATGCGAGTGCTATTTTCAAATAACACATTCAAATAAACAGTGGCGGGTCCAAATTTTTTTTAGAAGAATAAAAACAATAATCAGTCGCATTTTTTAATAAAATATTTAAAAGTTTGACAAAATATAATAAGATGATTTTTTTTCAAAATGTACTTTATTTTGTATAAAATCGTATGCTTAAACTAGTAATAAAAATTAGAATGATAAATTTATCTATTTTTTTATTGTTATAACAACTTTCTACATTCATTAACTTAAACACATTTAGAGTTAGTTGAATCCATATTTTTACTTTTATTAATAAAATAAAACATGCAATCATTATATTTCGATCTTTGGTTAATGAAGAAAATTATCACCATTGTTCATTTTTGGGTTTTCTTTTTATAAATAAAAAAAATCGCTATCACTATCGTTCATCCTTTGAATTCCCTTTTATAAAACAACAAAAAACGAAGTTATAGTAGGAAAACGAAGAAAGGAAGACAAAGAAAGGAGGACAAAACTCTTTTACTTATTCATCACGTTTTCAGTATGTAAACTATTCACCATGCATGTAGGATATGTTTATGTTCTTGTTGTTGATGTTTATGTTGTTGTTTCTATTAAACTTGAATGTTATTGTTAAATGTTGTCGTTGAATGCTGGTGATGTTGAATGTTGTTGTTGAATGTTGATGTTGTTGTTGTTGAATGTTGTTGATGTTGTAAGTTCTTAGGTCACTTATGCTGTTGTTGAATTTATATTATTGTTGAATGTTGTTGTTGTTGAATGTTGTAGTAGTAGTTGTTGTTGTTGTTGTTTATATGATGTTATTGTTGAGTGTATATGAGACATATTTGTTATATTGTTGTTTATATTTTATTGTTGATGAATGTGTATTAGAAAAAGTGTTGTTGTTGTTGTTGTTGAATGTTGTTGATGTTGTAAGTTTTTATTTAGTCACTTATGTTGTTGTTGAACTTATATTATTGTTGAATCTTGTTGTTGTTGTTGTTGTTGTTGTTGTTGTTGTTGTTGTTGTTGTTGTTGTTGTTGTTGTTTAAGTTGTTATTGTTGTTGTTTATATGATGTTATTGTTGAATGTATATGAGACATATTTGTTATATTGTTGTTGTTTATATTTTATTGTTGATGAATGTGTATTAGACAAATTGTTGTTGTTGTTGAATGTTGTTGATGTTGTAAGTTCTTATTTGATCACTTATGTTGTTATCGAACTTATATTATTGTTGAATGTTGTTGATGTTGTTGTTGTTGTTTAAGTTGTTATTGTTGTTGTTTATATGATGTTATTGTTAAATGCATAGGTGAAGCTTGGGCCCGGCGAGGGTGGGCCATTGCCCAGGCTGACCCAATTTTTTTTTTTAATTAGAGTGAAAAAGTAAGTTCATATTAAATTAAAAAAAAAACAAATAAGAAAAAAAAGTGAAAAACTAAAACAAAGAAAAAGAAGAGTCAGAAAGATAAATTGTGAGTTGTGACCCACCACCGCCACCACCGCCGACACAGGATTTCGATCGACAACTACCCACTGCCAGCACCGCCACCTCCGCCGACGACCCCCAATCTTCAGTGATTTGGTAACCTTCCTTCTCCAATCTCCATTAATGTTTTGATTTGCTAGTTTGAAAGATTCATAAAATCTTTTCCTATTTGAAATGGATTTGGTTTTTGATTTGAGAGAAAAACTTTATTTGAATTTAAAGAATGGAGAACATTTGATGGTTTGATTAAAGAACTTATGTGCTGAAAAAAGAATTTATGTTCTGAAAAAAGAACTTATGTGAAGATGAAGTTTGAGAAGAAGGGATGAGTTTAAGAGCTTATGTAGATGATAATTATTTGGCCTTATCTTTATTTATGTTATCCCTTTTGTCTGTTGCTAGCTAGGTAGGATCCATGGGAATTATTTATATTATCCCTTTTGGCTTTTGTGTGTTGCTAGCTAGATAGATTATAATAATATGGCAAAGAATGCATATGACAGTAAGACTTTAAAATATATTAGAAGCTGACACTAACATATGGATGTTATATATGTAATGAAGTCCTCCAATTTCAACGACTATACTTCTATTGATAGTGAATGGCATCATTGCATTGAACAATATGGTTTCACACTTAGATTTTTTTTATTTTCTTTGGCTTTAATTTTCACAAGTATTTATACACCACCAAATAAGTATTTATAAAAAATTTTAATAGTTTTTTTATGTACTTTGAATTTGTTTAACACTATAATAATTGTATGTATACGGTGTAAATTATCTACGGTGTATCAAATTGGTGTAACAATAGCATAGCTTTTATTGGGCTTATTGTAATTAATTGTTTGATTTGTTTTATTCAATGACAGAGATGAGGAGATTTTTGGTTGATAGAGAAAGTACTGAGAATGTGAATGTTGAGCAAGCGGAAGTCGAATTACAATCACTACCTAATAATGTGATTGATGAGTTTAATCCAAATGAGATTGTGCGTGATCCAGGTCTTAGGAAACAAATTAATGAGTATGCTCCGGATATTCAAGACCAAGTGAGAAGGGCATATATATTGAAGGGTCCAATGCAACCAGAATTGACAAGCTTTCCTCGTACTCTATTTGGAAGTGCTAAAAGAGCCTTTAGTAAATCATGGTATAAGAATTATGCATGGTTAGAATATAGTGGGATAAAAGATGCAGCTTATTGTTTTTATTGCTTTCTCTTTAAGAAACCCGGGAGAGCCGAGCACTTTGGTTTTGAAGTCTTCACTAAAAGTGGATATAAAGATTGGAAGCATGCATCTCAAGGCTTGAAAGATCACGTTGGTAGTCATAATAGTTTGTATAACTCATGTGTCAAGCACTACGATGATTATAATAATCAAAGACAAAGTGTGGCTAGTAAGTTTGCTAGAGCAACCAAGGAATCAGAAGAATTATATAAGATTCGTTTGACTTGTTCTGTAGATTGTTCAAGATATCTAATTGCACAAGGCATGGCTTTTCGTGGCCATGATGAATCCTCTATTTCTCTAAATAAGGGAAATTTTAGAGAGATGGTAGATTGGGTAAAAGCTAAGGATGAACAAGTGAGCGATGCTTTTAATCGTGGTGGAAAAAATTGCACAATGATTTTTAGTGACATTCAAAAGGAGCTTGCAATGTGTTGTGCACATGAAGTTACCAAGGTGATTATGGAAGAGCTTGGTGATAGACAATTTTCCGTGCTTATTGACGAGTCACATGATATATCTATCAAAGAGCAAATGGCGGTGATGTTGAGGTTAGTAGTTGTATTTGTTTTCAATTTCCAATTTTCATTTTTCATTAATTACTATGCCACCAAGTAAACTTGTTGAATTTGTTTTAGGTTTGTTAACGACAAAGGGCATATTATGGAACGATTGATTGCTCTACATCATGTTAAAGATACTACATCTGAGGCATTAAAGGATGCTCTTTATGGTATTCTTGATAAGTACACGTTATCTATTTCAAGGATACGGGGGCAGGGATACGATGGAGCTTCAAATATGAGAGGTGAATTTAATGGTTTGCAAAGAAAGATTCTAGATGTAAACCCTTATGCTTTCTATGTCCATTGTTATGCTCACCGTTTGCAATTGGTTGTTGTGTCTGTTGCTAGTAGTTGCTCATCTATTCATGATTTCTTTGAGTACATATCCTTAATTGTGAACACAACAAGTGCATCTTGTAAGAGGAGAGATGCCTTGACGGAGGCTCAACACCAAGATATTTTAAATCAACTTGAGAGGGGTGAGATATCTAAAGGAAGGGGATTGCACCAATCATCTAGTCTCATGTTGAAAGAGTATTGTGGTGTACTTTTCGTTATTATCGTATCCACAGGGATTATTGCGATATCACCGCCGTTCTATAGCCTATTTTGTCTTGAGTTAATGTTACTTTAGTTTTAGGTTTGCAAAATATCATTCAATTCTTTTAGTAGCAAAGAGTAAATTAATGAAAGTTCTAAGTTAAAGAAAATGTATCAAGATTCGATTTCATCGACCTAAATTTGTATGTTTCCTTATAAATAGATGCTTATGAACTTGCTAACGATCAATATAATTACGTATCGACACCTATATCGTCCGTGTCCGCAACGATATAGTTAGATTTACCGTATTGTTTAACCGACGATTTCTCCACCGTTTAAACAATACAAATAACGTTTTAAAACCGATACTTAGTAAACATCAAACTCTAAATCCATGTCTGCAACTTATAGTTTGAAAGATGATGAGTTAGGTCTAGATACAAACATTGATGTCTCAAACATTTATACCAAAGAAAAGCTTTAATAAACAAACTAAACCATCTATATTGATCATTACTTGTTCATACACATATATTCACAAGAAAAACATACAAAAGGCTAGGAAGATTACATCTTATCTTGATACAAAAGGGATTTAGCTATCCATGAGAATGGTAGCTTGCATAAGAAGGAAAGGATGAAGATCAACAAGCATCAAAGGCGATTAATCGACGATCAAGGCTTTCAATCTTCAATTCTATGTTTGCTACAGTGTATATTGCTCTTGGTTCTCTCTAAAATATCTCCACACCTTACAAAAGTGATCTGGCCCATAAACAAATAAACAAAGTTTCGCAGACCGCGCTTAGCGCGGTGCAGCCCGCTAAGCGCGCTATCAATAATTGCTTAAACCGCCCAACCGCGCTAAGCGGGCTCCAGACCTCGCTTAGCGCGGAACTCTCTGCCAGAACTTCCTTCTTTTCTTCAAAAGCGCGCTTAGCGGGCTCAACCTCGCTTAGCGCGCTACCTCTTTTCAGCAATCCTTGGCTTTGGTCTTGGAACATCTTCAAAGTGCTTTTTCCATGGTCCAAGCTTCCAATTATCTATAAAAACTACAAAATCCAACATAGATTGCAAAGATAAGAACTATTCAACAATAATATAAATATAAGAATAAATATATACCAAATGACAATAAAATACTACTATTAACCACAAAAAGACTTGAGAGTTACCAAAAATTACCTAAGATATTTACACAAATTGGTAACTAACAACTCTCCCCAACTTAAACCTTTGTTTGTCCTCAAACAAAACAAATACACCAAGAGATCACAAGCTAAGACAAAAACAATTGGGTGGTTCAAATTCCATAAGCACACAAGTAACATCTTACCTTTACTAAAATAACGCCATGATGCAGATACTAATACTAAATACATATTTGATGTCTAAAATTCCTAAAACAAAATAAGTTCAAAATTGAATCACAACCTATACACTTCTCTAGTAAGAGACAAAATTGAGGTCCTAACACTCACACAACAATGTCGCCAACATCCAGAATTAATTATGCATTCATCTACACAACATTTATATAGAAAGCGTAAAAGCAAGAATCACAAAGACTTTAGGGTTGAAACTTGGGTTGGTTAACAAGGAAGTGTCATTTCTCAAGGCCATTGAAACAAAAGGGGTCAATTCCTAAGAGAGCATTCAAATCATGATTATATCCACACATCCTTATCAACCGATCACATAATTTTATTGCTCAAGAGTTCATCTTTTTATTTTAAAGGAACTAGCTATATACAAAGCTCTTTTCTTTTCCTTTTTCTTTTTCTTTTCATTCATTTTCTCTTTTTTTTTTTTTTCTTTTTCTCTCTTGAGCAATTTTTTTATTTTCTTCTACACACCAATACAACCAAGATCAAAATTTTATTCTCCCCAACTTGAATATTACCACCACATAATCACGAATGCTCCCTATTCTAAGGCGAAAAGGAATCCATCCTAACCACATTTCATGGTACTTTTCAAGGTTAAAAGAAAGTCATCAAGATTCAAATAAAAAATCGGCAATTATAAGGCATGACATGATACCGATTGAATCTTGGCAAAATGGCTCAAAGTGGTTAGCAAATACTCACACACTCACCGGGTAGGTTATATTTGGAAGAGAAGTTATACTCGTAATGCGAAACAAAATGCTTTGATCACTTTCATGCTTTACACAATTAAATAAAACCGCAAGATTAAACATAATAAACACGAGTTAAACGCACATTGTTGGTAACCACAAAATAATATATATATGTACAATGGAAAGGCTCCTCACACTAGTTTTAGAGCTAAAATGATTCATTATTGAACTATATTTGTTAAATAAAATATGACATCTAATTTGTACAATTAGAAGTATCTACTTCATGGTATATTAAAGAAACGATAAAAATGTACCTTGTACGTACTAATTTCACATTATATCATCACCGCCCCAATTGGATGTAAAACTTGCTCCCTCAAGGAAACACTTTCACAAGGACAATCAAAAATTAAAAGAAAACAATTGTATATGTTCATAAAAATAAAAGCAATTAAACTAAAAACTTAATAATTTAAAACAAACACCAAAAGGTGTCACAATATCCAAAAAGGCATAGCAATGCCTAAGGTTCAAAATACCTCATCCTCTACAAGGATGGAACAAAACATAACAAAGCTAATAAAAAAAAACTAGTACTAAATATACTATAGCACTAAACATAAAATATAAAACTACTCATCCTCATCCTGATGATCTTCTTCCACATTCTCATCCTCGCCACCTTCCTCCTCCTCAGGAAATGGACTGACCTCAGGCCAATCAGCATAATCCACCAAATCTTGGCGAGAACTCCACGGATGAACCACATGGGGCTCCATCATCTGCAACCTCAGCTGAGACATAGAATCATGCAAAAACATGAATGCTCTCTGATGCGCCATATGAAATGCCAAGTTCTCCTCTCTATCAGGATTACTACGGCGGCGAGCAGGGCGAGCAGCAGCAACAGGAACAGCAGTCAACCTGGATAAACAATAACGCTCAATAAAAATGTCATCAATAAAAGTGTCAATAGTCACAAGCCCCTCAGAAGGAATCTGCACTCTTGCTTTCTTGCACAGATTCATGATCAAACCCGGGAATATCAACTTGCAGGGAGCACGATCACCATGGCGAGTTCCACTCAAAGCAACCCTCTTCAGCTCATTCGCAATAATGCGAGTAATATCTATCGGCTCATGCTCAATCATACGAGCAACCAAAGCAGCAGACTCAGCAGGTAAAGAAGAAGTGTGACTCCTAGGCCTCAAATTATGAAGGACCACAGACATGAGAATCTGAGCATTAGTAGACAACGACTTCCTAGAGAATTTCTGGGGCTGTTGTGAAGGATTAAGATCATAAGACTGCCCCCTCGCACACAAGACCTCCCTCAGATGCTCCCAATCAAAATTACCCCTTGCCAATTGCTCATGATACCCACACAGCTCACCATCCTCAAAAGGTAATTGAGTTCCAAGAAACTCACGGATAGCTTGACGAGAAAAATCAATTTCCTTACCACGCACCCAAGTTTTGAACTCAAAGGGAACACCTTCAACCGGAAATTCCTCATTTGGAACAGCATTAGCATAGAACTCTCTTACAATCTCCAAATGAAACTTAGGTGCAGGCTCACAAAGCTTAAGCCAACCATACTCCTCAATGGTGTTATGACACCACCCATAGGTTCCCTCAGGATTGATTCTCACAATTCGCTCAGGCCACCATGTCCTAACCTCTAACTTTTTGTACCTCTCCTCTTGGACATGGCTCTTAAAACGGTTATGATTAAACGGAATAGCCCTAGGTGCTTGAGAAGAACTGCCACCTTCGGTTCCGGACTTTCTTTTCTTAGAGCCTAGGAATTTCGGTCCCATCTGAAATGATTAAAGAAATAGCACACAAAAACCAATATGTTAACACATTATATAACACAAAAAAAAAATAAACAGCCCAAGAAAAAGCAAAGACAATTCCACTCCTCCCTGCATCAAACAAAAACAGGCAGAAGAGGGGATTTTTCTGAAATCCCCAGACCGCGCTAAGCGCGCCTACCGCGCTAAGCGAGCTCTGCGATTTGCAGAAAAAATCCCCTGCGAACCAGGGGTTCAGCCATGCTTCAACAACACCCAAATTCAGATTAAACACTTATAAGGCACAGGAAACATAATCTATACTATGTTTTCAATTTACAAAACCCTAACCAAATCATATATTCCTAAAATCAAAAATTAAACCTTAATATATAATGCAAGCATAAGAGAAAAGAAATAAGAAGAAGAAGATGAAGACATTACCTTGGTGATGATGAAGAAGGCACAAGAACCTTGATTAATTAGCAAAACACAAAGTAAGCAAAGAAAGAAAGAAAGAAAGCTAGGAGAAGAAAATGGGAGAAATGAGGCAACCAAACCTCAAAACCCTACTTCCCTCACCCAGAATTCGTGTTGGGCCGGGTCAAAGACAAAGGGCCCAAAATCAAAAATATTTTTTTTTTTTTTCTGAAAACCAACCCGCGCTAAGCGGGGTATGAAGCGCGCTAAGCGCGCAAGTCTCTGGAACGAAGGGTTCCAAAATTTCAAAAGCGCGCTAAGCGGGCTAGGAGCGCGCTAAGCGCCCTTGACAGAACACAGAAAAATTTTTCTTTCTACCAGCATGTGAAACTTTACCGGTAGACTGATTTTGGCTCGACCAGAACGCAAAAAACATAAATGGTAAAAAACACATAAAACAAGCTGAATATATACAAATTGGGGTGCCTCCCAATAAGCGCTTTGTTTAACGTCGGTCAGCTCGACGGTCAAAGGCAATCAAGGATCACCAAACGATAAAACACAAGTTTCACGATTAAAATCGCTTCCTCGATAAACCTTCAACATCTGACCATTAACTACCCATTCTTGCTTTGATTTTTGGTCCTCTATCACAATAGCCCCATGGCTTCTAACCTCTTTGACCAAAAACGGTCCGGACCATTTAGACTTCAACTTTCCCGGAAAAAGTCTTAACCGGGAATTGAAGAGTAAAACTAATTGCCCTACCTTAAAGTCTTTCATTCTAATCTTACTATCATGATAGAATTTGGTCTTTTCTTTGTAAATCGAATTAGACTTATAGGCATGCAATCTCATCTCTTCCAACTCATTTAATTGGGTTTTTCTTCTCTCTCCACACAACTTGTGGTCAAAATTCAAAAGCTTCAAGGCCCAATATGCCTTATGCTCTAGTTCTACGGGAAGGTGACAACTTTTACCATACACCATTTGAAATGGTGTCAGACCGATCGGTGCTTTGAAAGCGGTCCGATATGCCCACAAGGTTTCATCAAGCTTCATTGACCAATCCTTCCTAGAGCTAGACACAGTTTTCTCAAGAATTCTCTTAATCTCTCGATTGGTCCTCTCAACTTGCCCATTAGTTTGTGGATGATATGGAGTAGCTACCTTGTGCTTTACTCCATATTGCTCCAACACTTTTTCAAGCGGAGCATTACAGAAATGAGATCCACCATCACTAATTAATACTCTTGGCGAGCCAAACCGCGAAAATATATTTTTCTTCAAAAACTTTATCACGGTCTTACCATCCGCTTTGGGTGAAGCAATCGCTTCCACCCACTTAGACACGTAATCAACAACTACCAAGATGTATTCATTTGACATTGAGGAAGGGAAGGGTCCAACAAAACCAATGCCCCAACAATCAAATACTTCTACTTCTACAATACTTTGGAGGGGCATTTCCTCTCTTTTCCCTATTCCACCAGTTCGTTGACAACTGTCGCATGAGGCAACATGGTGGTAAGCATCTTTGAACAAAGTAGGCCACCAAAATCCCGATTGAAGGACTTTTGTGGCCGTACGCAAACCATTAAAATGACCACCATAAGGCGAATTGTGGCAATGCCACAAAATGCTTTTTGCCTCCTCATTCGCGACACATCTTCTCAAAAGATTGTCACTACTCAACTTAAACAAGTGAGGATCGTCCCAAACATAAAAATTAGCATCGTTTAAAAACTTTTTTCTTTGATTCCAAGTTAGATCCTCCGGTATCCAGCCAGATGCTCTGTGATTAGCCATATCTGCAAACCAGGGTCTAACTTCTTGTACCATGTACAGTTTTTCATCTGGGAATTCTTCCCTCACCTCTTTTTCATTGTTTGTCACCTCGGTATTCACTAACCGAGACAAATGATCCGCAATCAAATTTTCTGTACCTTTCTTATCTTTCACTTCAAGATCAAATTCTTGAAGCAAAAGAATCCACCGAATAAGCCTCTGTTTTGAATCAGGCTTGGTGAGAAGATATTTGATTGCGGCATGATCAGTATAACACACCACTTTAGAACCAATGAGGTAAGAGCGAAACTTTTCCAATGCAAATACAATTGCGAGCAATTCTTTTTCGGTAGTGGCATAGTTAACCTGTGCCTCATTTAAAACTTTGCTCGCATAATGTATAGCATGGAATTGTTTGTTCTTCCTTTGGCCTAAGACCGCACCAACCGCATAGTCACTCGCATCGCACATGAGTTCAAACTCAAGCGACCAATTAGGAGCGACAATTATGGGTGTGGTGGTCAAATTTGCTTTAAGTTCTAGGAAAGCTTTTAGACATGATTCATCAAAATTAAATTCCATACCTTTGTTGAGCAAATTACTCAAAGGCTTTGCAACCTTGGAAAAATCCTTGATGAATCTTCTATAGAACCCAGCATGTCCCAAGAAGCTCCTTATGCCTTTCACATTCACCGGAGGGGGAAGCTTTTCAATAACCTCGATTTTTGCCGGATCGACCTCAAGCCCCTTTGAAGAAACCTTGTGGCCAAGAACAATCCCATCCGTCACCATGAAAGTGCATTTCTCCCAGTTGAGAACCAAATTTGTTTCAATGCATCTCTCCATTACCACATCAAGGTTCTTTAAGCACAAGTCAAATGACGACCCGTACACAGAAAAATCATCCATGAACACCTCAATGCTTTTCTCGATCAAATCTGAGAAGATAGCTTGCATGCACCTTTGAAATGTTGCAGGAGCATTACATAGTCCAAATGGCATTCTTCGCTATGCGAAAACGCCAAAAGGACATGTAAAAGCAGTTTTCTCGTGGTCCGCCGGATTCACTGATATTTGATTGTATCCCGAATAACCATCCAAGAAACAATAGAAATTTCTTCCGGCTAACCACTCTAACATTTGATCCATAAAAGGTAATGGAAAGTGATCTTTTCTTGTTGCTTGGTTCAACCTCCTATAATCAATACACATACGCCACCCGGTCACCGCTCTCGAAGGAATCAACTCGTTCTTCTCATTTCTCACAACTGTCAATCCACCCTTCTTAGGAACCACATGCACCGGGCTCACCCATTCGCTATCGGAGATGGGATAAATCATACCCGCCTCTAATAACTTCACAACCTCTTTTCTAACAACTTCTTTCATGGTTGGATTCAATCGCCTTTGAGGTTGTGCCACGTGTTAGACGCTGGCCTAAGGATCTAGAGGGGGGGGTGAATAGATCTCTCTAAGTTTTTAAGGATTTTTCTACTGACTCGAGCGAAAGCGGTTCTGAATCGACTTGCGTCTATTCTGGACCGCTATTGCAAAGATCGTACGTGTTTCAAAACCAAGGAATAAGTGGAATTGATGGTGAAGTAATATGATAGCTAACCAATACGTTTAACAACTGAAATCCAATTAACTTCTAGATTGACAACTTTGATTTGCAATGCAGTAAGATTGGATCAAGCAAAAACACAAACACTTGGTGCTTATAACCAATTATGAACAGAAAGTAAAAGAGAAAGTAAAAGCGACAAGAACACGATATTTGTTTAGGCAGTTCGTCGATCGTCCTCGCTACGACTACGTCTGCCCCCAATTCCAAATTGAAATTGGGTAATCTTTCATTAATGTTGAAAGTAGTATATACAAAGAAGATAACAAAGCGATAAACGATAAACCAATTATGTCGATCCTTTGAATCTTCTTCCCCCTTAATCTTGAGTCAGATCAAGGTTATCCAAGAGCTTCACTTTGATTCCCTTCTGCAGTGTCTTGATTCCTTGAACTCCCCGTTCCTCAATCGTTACACTCAGCCGAATCCTCAATGAACGCCTCTTGATAAAAACCCCCAAGAACCACCCGTCGTGGAGGACAAAACCCGCAGATTTTATTCACCAACAAACCCCACGAACCTTCACCCACTAGGAATCTTCAATTCCGTTCCATGGACGTTATCGAACTCATCACTAACCCGCAACGCAAGAATGATTATGTGTAATTGTGTTGGAGATGATGAAGAACGAAGATGAGAAGCGTTTGTGTATCTTTCAGTCGTTGGTGTTGATTGAATAATTACCCTTGCACAATATATATGATTGTATAACAGTTAGAACCAAGAAAAACTGATTTTTGAACTTTCTTGATCAGTTAGGTCGACCACTTGTAGTGCTTAGGTCGACCTAACAGAGCTTGCAGAATTTTTCTCCCAGTTAGGTCGACCTGTTGAAGGAGTAGGTCGACCAGAATCCTTTTCTGATGCATTCTGGAGACTTTTTCACAGATCAGGTCGACCTAGTTGCCATGTAGGTCGACCTAGCAGACTGATGTGAAGATTTCTTCATTTTGAGTCGACCTAAATGGTCTGTGAGTCGACCTAGCAGAGGTATATGGATTTTCCTTCATTTTAGGTCGACCTAGGTTGATAGTAGGTCGACCTAGCTGCTGATTTTCTGCATTTTTCATGTCCAGCTTGTGTTGAGTCGACTTATATGCATAGTGGATCACCTTGTGCTTTCATGAGTGATCAAATGCTTTGCTTTTCTGATTCCTCCTTGTTGTTTGAATGCTCATTTGAGTTTGCCATAAATCAAAAACCTCTTTGAGTGTAATCTTGTATTCACAAACTCCCCCTTTTTGATGATGGCAAACCAATACTCAAAAGCTTTGATAGTAAGTGACAAGGACTCTAGTAAGTGACAAGGACTCAAAAGACTCCCCCGTACATCCAGCATCTCTCTCAACAAGGCTCCCCCGTACACTCAGCAGCTATCTCCCCCTTTGTCAACATCAAAAAGAGAAAACAGGAGAAGAGTAACAAGAGAACCATAGATAATAATGCTAGCATGTATAGTATAGTAGGTAAAAGGTAGTTAATGGTAGAATGAGACACATATGTGAGCAGGAGCAGTTTTTTATGCATGAGGTCACTATAAGCATGTTAATTGATAGCATATTATAGTATCAATAATATTTTTGGAAGTGAACACCAATTATGTTACCGCTTGTTCAATATGACGCCTGGCTTGATGATGAGCTACCTTTATGCTAAAAATTGTTAGCAAGACACGTAGATATATACATAAAGTAAAGAAATAATATTAAGAGAAGACAAACGTAATTAGCCCAAATTAGAGATATCGAGTATCCCTAATTCCCTACGAATGTTGAAATATTGCTCTGTTGCTAGCGGTTTTGTGAAGATGTCAGCTAGTTGCTTCTTGCTTTCTACATGTTCAAAAGTAACGTCTCCTTTCTCTACATGATCTCGTAGGAAGTGATGCCTTACTTCAATATGTTTGGTACGTGAGTGTAGGACAAGATTTTTACTCAAGTTTATGGCGCTTGTGTTGTCACACATGATAGGTATGTGATCAAGCTTAATACCAAAGTCAAGAAGTTGTTGCTTGAGCCATAATATTTGTGCACAGCAGCTTCCAGCAGCTACATATTCTGCCTCAGCAGTGGATAATGCAACCGATACTTGTTTTTTACTATGCCAACTTATTAGTGAGTTTGAGAATAGATGACACGTTCCACTAGTGCTTTTTCTATCGGATTTGCAGCCAGCAAAATCTGAATCGGAGAATCCTACCAAATGACACTCATTTCCTTTTGGATACCATAGGCCATATGTAGTAGTTCCACGTAAGTATCGCAGAATTCTTTTGACAGCTTTCAAGTGAGATTCTTTTGGACAAGATTGATATCTTGCACACATACACACACTAAACATAATGTCTGGTCTTGAAGCAGTAAGATACAATAGTGAACCTATCATACCTCTGTATAATTTCACGTCAACCTCTTTACCTTTCTCATCTTTGTCTAGATTTGTATTTGTTGCCATAGGTGTGTCAATTTCCTTTGCTTCACTCATTCCAAATCTTTTGAGCAGCTCCGTACAATATTTAGTTTGATTCACAAACGTTCCATGACTGAGTTGCTTGATTTGTAGGCCAAGGAAGAAATTTAGTTCACCCATGAGACTCATCTCAAATTCACTCTGCATAAGCTTAGAAAAGTCTTTGACAAGTTTTGCATTAGTGGACCCAAATATAATATCATCTACATAAATTTGGACTAAGAGAATATCCTTATCTTTTCTTTTAATAAAGAGAGTAGTATCAACTTTACCCCTAGAGTACCCTTGACTAAGGAGAAATTTGCTCAAACGTTCGTACCAAGCCCGAGGGGCTTGTTTAAGACCGTATAGAGCACGTTTCAGCTTATAAACATGAGTTGGATACATGTAATTCTCAAAGCCGGGTGGCTGAGCAACATAGACTTCTTCATTTATATAGCCATTTAGAAAGGCACTCTTAACATCCATTTGGAATAGTTTGAAGTCTTTAGAACACGCATAAGCAAGTAAGAGGCGAATAGCTTCGAGACGTGCTACAGGAGCGTATGTCTCTTCATAATCAATGCCTTCTTCTTGATTGTAACCTTGAGCAACTAATCTAGCTTTGTTTCTAGTAATAACACCGTTTTCATCAAGTTTGTTACGAAAAACCCATCTAGTGCCTATTACTTGATGATCTCCCGGATGAGGGACTAAGTCCCAAACATCATTTCGTTTAAATTGGTTTAATTCTTCTTGCATGGCCATTAGCCAATGCTCATCAAGTAATGCGTCCTTAGCGTTTTTCGGCTCAACTTGTGAAACAAAAGCAAAATGATGGCAGAAGTTACTTATCTTTGAGCGTGTTGTAACGCCCCTTGAGATGTCTCCTATTATATTGTCAATTGGATGGTCTTTCACGTTTGTCCAGGCCTTGGGAAGTTCTTCATTGTTTGAGATGCTTTCTTTTTCATTTTCATTGTGAGACTCATCTTTCTCTCTCTCAGCATCTTTCTTTACAATACTCTCATCCTCATCTTCCTTATCCTTGACAATGTCTTCAGTGGATGGGCCTGCACCATTAAATGAAAGACCTTTCTCGACATATTTTGCATAAGATTCATCAAAGGAAACGTGTACTGACTCTTCTACTATAAGTAATCTCTTATTATATATTCGATATGCTTTGCTAGATTGTGAGTAACCAAGGAATATGCCCTCATCAGCTTTAGCATCGAATTTGCCAAGATTATCCTTACCATTGTTCAAAACAAAACACTTGCAACCGAATACATGGAGATGAGATACATTTGGTTTTCTACCCTTTAGTAATTCATAGGGAGTTTTGTTCAGTGTAGGACGTATTGTTATCCTATTCAAAACATAACATGCTGTACTAATTGCGTCAGCCCAGAAATACTTTGGTAGATTACCCTCATTCAGCATTGTTCTTGCCAGCTCCTCTAGAACACGATTTTTACGTTCAACTACTCCGTTTTGTTGAGGTGTTCTAGGAGCTGAAAAGTTATGCTCAATTCCATGTTTATCACAGTATTTTTCAAAAGAAATGTTTTCAAATTCTCCACCGTGATCACTTCGAATTGCAACTATTTTGTTGTTCATTTTGTTTTGACATAATCTTGCAAATTGTGTAAAGGCTGGAAAAGTTTGATCCTTACTAGGTAAAAAGATTGTCCAACAAAATCTCGAGTAATCATCGACAATGACAAAACCATAGGTGTTTCCACCTATGCTTTTAGTCCTTGAAGGCCAAAGAGATCCATGTGAAGTAGTTCAAGAGGGCGTGATGTAGAAACCACGTTCTTTGATTTAAAAGAGATTTTTGTTTGCTTTCCCTTTTGACAAGCATCACATAGATGATCTTTTGAAAAATTCATTTTGGGTAAGCCGATTACTAAATCTTTTGAGACAACTTTATTTAGTAAGTCAAAATTTATGTGGGCGAGACGTCTATGCCAAAGCCATGAGTCATCGCCTAGAGCAACTAGACATTTGGTACTAGACTTAGATACCTCATCCAAGTTTAGCATGTAGATGTTGTTTACTCTTAAGCCCTTAAACATAATGTCTCTTTTCTTAGTATGTTCTATTGTGCATCCAGAATTTGTAAATATTACTTTAAAATCTTTGTCGCACAATTGACTTATACTTAAAAGATTATGTTTAAGACCTTCTACTAGCAGCACATCAGTTATAGTAGTGGTAGAAGGGTTACCAACACTTCCTTTACCAAGTATGGCTCCACGATTATTATCTCCATAGGTGACATACCCCTTTTTCTTTGCTTGAAACTCAACGAAAAGAGATAGGTCTCCAGTCATGTGTCTTGAACATCCGCTATCAAGGAACCACAACCTTTCGGCAATGTCAAGACACTTTTCCTGCAAGATTAATTTAAAGAGGGAGGTCCCCAATTTTCATTGGGTCCTTGGTAGTGAGTACACAATTTGTTGCACTTAGGCAACCATTGAAATACTCCTTTAGGAACTAAAATTCTCCTAAATTTGCATTTTTCAATGGTATGTCCCTTTTTGCAACAATAATGACAGGTAATATGATGAGAATATGGAGTTTTGCTAGTTGATACTTTTGGTACAAAAGTGTATTTACTATATAAAGGAGTATACGATCTTTTGAACTTGTTTGGATCAACCGCAAAAGTCACTTTTGGTTGTAGAGCCTTGTCTAACTTGGCTTTTAGATCTCTTACTTCTTTTTGCCAAATGTGACATGTCTCACAACCAAACCATGATGTAGGATCTAATTCAACTTTGTCCTTTTGAATGTCTAGCATAGATTGTTTTAAAGCTTCCATATCCCTTTCGGTTTTCTCAACTTTTGATTCAAGGTATGAAAATATTTTCTTATTTGAGGCCAAAAGTTTGAAAGCTTTAATTGCATCTCTATGTAATTCTTCAAAAGCAAGTTTTAGTTGAGAATGAGATACCTTATCTACGAGTTCAGGTTTAAGATGACTTACAGCTTTCTTTTTCTTGTTTTGATGAGCCATGAGACATAGGTTTGCTGATTCTTCTTCATCACTTGACGAGCTTTCACTAGATGAATCACTTTCCCATGCTATGTAAGCTCTTTTAGATTTGTTGTGACCTTTGCTTTGGTTCTTCTCCTTTTCTTTCTTAAGGTATGGACAGTCCGGTTTGTAGTGACCGGCTTTCCCACAATTGAAGCAAAGACCTTTGATCTTTCCTTTGTTGTCGTCATCTTGTTTGAACATGTTTGATTGCTTTCTATAGTTGATCAATCCTTTGTCGGAATGTTTTGCTCCATTTTTCTTTAGATATTTGTTGTATCTTCGCACAAACAGTCCCATTTCCTCATCATCGGAGTCTTCGTCATCACTTGTGTCACTATCCTTTGGCTCTCGTTTTGAGGTCTTGGAGCTCGAAGCTTTTAGAGCTATTGACTTCTTCTCTACCTCTTTCTCCATGTTCTTTTCTTTCTTTGTCCTCTTCTCATGCATGTCAAGGCATTTAAGATGCTGTTCATGTTCCTCTAGTTTACCAAAGAGAGTGGTAATGTCTAAAGTGTTGAGATCATTTGCTTCCTTAATTGCTGTAACTTTGGGCTGCCATTCCCTGTTCAAACACCTTAAGATTTTGTTAGTAGCAACTGCATTGGAAACAGGTCTATCAAGAGAATTTAATCGATTTTTCAGGTGAACGAATCTTTTCTGCATGCTTTCGATGGTTTCACCATCTTCCATGTGGAAAAGTTCGAACTCTTGAGTTAACGTATTGATCCTAGCTAGTTTGACATCATCCGTTCCCTCATGGGCAACTTGCAATGTGTCCCACATAGCTTTAGCTGATCTACAATGGGAAACACGATAGTATTCATCAACTCCTAGAGCTGAGATTAGAATATTTCTCGCTTTCCAATCGTATGCATATTTCTTTTCATCTTCAGCATTCCAAGTATCTTCTGGTTTTGGAACAACTGCACCAGCTGCATTTGTCATAGTGATCTGAAATGGACCATTGACAATAGCTGTCCAGATGTTCCTATCAATTGCATTGATATGGACACACATACAATCCTTCCAATAGCCGTAGTTTTCTCCGTTGAAAACTGGAGCTCTATTATGAGCCCCTTTAGGTCCAGAAGCCATCTTTCCAATAAGTGTTTCACAAAGCACGGAATAAACCAGGCTCTGATACCACTTGTTAGACGCTGGCCTAAGGATCTAGAGGGGGGGGTGAATAGATCTCTCTAAGTTTTTAAGGATTTTTCTACTGACTCGAGCGAAAGCGGTTCTGAATCGACTTGCGTCTATTCTGGACCGCTATTGCAAAGATCGTACGTGTTTCAAAACCAAGGAATAAGTGGAATTGATGGTGAAGTAATATGATAGCTAACCAATACGTTTAACAACTGAAATCCAATTAACTTCTAGATTGACAACTTTGATTTGCAATGCAGTAAGATTGGATCAAGCAAAAACACAAACACTTGGTGCTTATAACCAATTATGAACAGAAAGTAAAAGAGAAAGTAAAAGCGACAAGAACACGATATTTGTTTAGGCAGTTCGTCGATCGTCCTCGCTACGACTACGTCTGCCCCCAATTCCAAATTGAAATTGGGTAATCTTTCATTAATGTTGAAAGTAGTATATACAAAGAAGATAACAAAGCGATAAACGATAAACCAATTATGTCGATCCTTTGAATCTTCTTCCCCCTTAATCTTGAGTCAGATCAAGGTTATCCAAGAGCTTCACTTTGATTCCCTTCTGCAGTGTCTTGATTCCTTGAACTCCCCGTTCCTCAATCGTTACACTCAGCCGAATCCTCAATGAACGCCTCTTGATAAAAACCCCCAAGAACCACCCGTCGTGGAGGACAAAACCCGCAGATTTTATTCACCAACAAACCCCACGAACCTTCACCCACTAGGAATCTTCAATTCCGTTCCATGGACGTTATCGAACTCATCACTAACCCGCAACGCAAGAATGATTATGTGTAATTGTGTTGGAGATGATGAAGAACGAAGATGAGAAGCGTTTGTGTATCTTTCAGTCGTTGGTGTTGATTGAATAATTACCCTTGCACAATATATATGATTGTATAACAGTTAGAACCAAGAAAAACTGATTTTTGAACTTTCTTGATCAGTTAGGTCGACCACTTGTAGTGCTTAGGTCGACCTAACAGAGCTTGCAGAATTTTTCTCCCAGTTAGGTCGACCTGTTGAAGGAGTAGGTCGACCAGAATCCTTTTCTGATGCATTCTGGAGACTTTTTCACAGATCAGGTCGACCTAGTTGCCATGTAGGTCGACCTAGCAGACTGATGTGAAGATTTCTTCATTTTGAGTCGACCTAAATGGTCTGTGAGTCGACCTAGCAGAGGTATATGGATTTTCCTTCATTTTAGGTCGACCTAGGTTGATAGTAGGTCGACCTAGCTGCTGATTTTCTGCATTTTTCATGTCCAGCTTGTGTTGAGTCGACTTATATGCATAGTGGATCACCTTGTGCTTTCATGAGTGATCAAATGCTTTGCTTTTCTGATTCCTCCTTGTTGTTTGAATGCTCATTTGAGTTTGCCATAAATCAAAAACCTCTTTGAGTGTAATCTTGTATTCACACCACGGGCCGAAAATCATCTTCTAACATAATCTTATGCATACAATAGGCTGGACTAATACCCTTCAAGTCGGATAAAACCCATCCTATTGCTTCTTGATTCTTTGTCAACACTTCCTTCAATCGATGCTCTTCCTTGTTAGACAAACCACTATTAATGATAACCGGCTTAGTAAAATTGTCACCGAGAAACACGTATTTCAAGTGAGACGGTAACACATTCAACTCCACCTTTTTCTCTTCAACTTTAGGTTCATCCTTCAACTCTTCAATTTGAGTTTCAAATGGATTCATCTCCTCACAAGCCTCTAATTTTCTCAAGCAATCTTCAATTTCCTTCTCTTGATCTTCGGTGAGAACTTCAAGAGCTTCCATTAAAGTCTTCTCAAGAGGATTTGACAAGTGCATTTGATTCTCCACTTTCATAATAGCCCTTTCGGTAGCATCGATTCTAAAACAATCATCATCATCACTCGGATGCTTGATGGCTTCAAAGAGATCAAGACATAATTCTTCATCTTGGTACCTTAATTTCATTAAGCCATCATCAATATCTATCATCATTCGGGCCGTCTTCATAAAAGGCCTTCCTAAGATCAATGGAATCTCAGGATCTTCTTCCATGTCTATGACGATAAAATCAACAGGATACCAAAATTTGTCAACCTTGACAAGCAAGTCTTCCGCAACTCCATGAGGATGAGCTGTGGATTTATCTGCTAATGATAACGTCATTCTTGTCGGTTTCAAATCATTGATTCCTAATCTTCTCACCATTGACAGAGGGATCAAATTAATGCTAGAACCGGTATCTACCAAACCTTTGCCTATGTGGACATTTCCAATAGACACCGGTAAGGTTACCCGCCCAGGATCATTCGATTTTATCGGAGTAGTGCGTTGAATTAACGCATTACAACAAGAGCTCACCGTTACTACCTCCGGATCCAAGAATCTTCTCTTCTTAGTGATGATGTCTTTGATGAATTTTGCATACATCGGCATTTTCTCTAATGCTTCGGAAAAAGGAACATTAATTTGCAACTTGCTAAAAATATCCAAGAACCGAGCATAGTGCTTTGCATCTTCTTTCTTTGACGGACCGGGAGGGTAAGGTAATTTCTTCACTTGTATAGAATCATCCACCTTCTTCTTTCCCTTCTCACTCACACTCAATTTTTTTCTCTCTTTTTCTACAACCTTCTCAAGAGTTTCTTTTTCCACTAATTCTTTCTCTTTCTCATTTTCAACTAAATCACCCTCAACATTTTTTTCTACTTCAATCACCCTATCTTTTTCACTCTCAACAATTTCCTCCTCAACTATCTCTCCTACACCCATATCAATATTTCTACCGCTACGAGTTAGAATTGACTTACAATGCTCACGAGGATTTTCTTGTGTAGTAGCCGGAAAAGGACCTTTGTTTTGATCGGCAAGTTGCTTTGACAATTACCCGACTTGAGTTTCAAGGTTCTTTATTGCGGCATCCGTACTCTTTTGGCTTGCAATTTGCAATTGCATGAATTGGCTAAGAGTGTCCTCGATTGAAAGCTTTGTTTGTTGAGGTTGTTGATTGTAACCGCCTTGATAAGGATTTTGACGATTCGATGGGCCCGCTTCCGGCCTCCATCCTTGTTGATAACCTTGATTACCTCTTTGTTGGTAACCTTGGTTATTGTTGTAAGGTTGTTGTTGTTGTCTCCCACCATATCCTTGATTAGGATTAGACACATAATTCACCTCTTCACCCGGTGGAGGACAAAAACCTGTTTGATGGTCACCCCTACACAATTCACAACACATCACATGTTGATTTTTAGAAGGGCTCCCATTTATCTCTTTGATTTGTTGAGGGAGTTTTGACATTTGTTGAGTGAGCAATTCTACTTGTTGTGTCAATAACTTGTTTTGAGCAAGTATTGCATCACTAGTATTCAATTCAAGAACTCCCGGTTTTCTTTGCAATGCACTACGGTTGTGTTGCCCTTGATGATCGTTCAAAGCCATTCTATCAATGATAGCAATCGCTTCTGCAGCAGTTTTTGACATCAACGAACCACCCGCGGTAGCATCTAAAAGAGTTTTTGGTTGAGGTTGGAGTCCATTTCTAAAGATATGGATTTGAGACAATTCATCAAACCCATGACCTTTGCACTTTCTAACCATGGACTTGAACCTCTCCCATGCTTCATTGAGAGATTCATTCGAACCTTGAGAGAACACCGCAATAGAAGTTTTCGCTTCCATGAACCTATTGTGAGGAAAGAACCGATCCAAGAACTTCTCTTCTAACTCGTTCCAATTTGTCATGACATTATTAGGTTGATCAAGGTACCATTCCTTAGCTTTTCCAATTAAGGAATGAGGAAAAAGTCTCCTGAACACCTGTTCTTCTTGGTCTTCCGGAGCACCAATTGTTCCGGCGATCTCGTAGAACTTTGTTAGATGAGTAAATGGATCCTCGTGATCTGCCCCTGTGAACGGATTTTGGTATAATAATTGAAGTAACCCCGTCTTCATCTCGGAGTTTCTTCCATTGGCCTGATCACGAGCAAATTGTGCATTGAGTCGAGGGCTATTAACACAAGGCCCTCGAGCTGGAACATTAGGAATCTCTCCTGCCATTTCTCCCTCAACTAAGTTTTCAACCGGAGTTGAAGAAGAAGATGCCTCTTGTTGTTGTCTTCTTTCCCTAGCTAGTTGTCTCCTCCTACGAGTTTTGCTATTCTCTCTACGAGCAGTCCTCTCAATCTCAGGATCAAAAAGGAGTTGATCTGCAGGTACACGTCCTCGCATAAACTGTTATCTGAAAAACTAACCAAGCAAATTAACAAACACAAGGAAAATAAATTTAGAAACAAGATATTAATTATAAGACTCAATTCAAAACAAACTATTGCAATGCTTGCAATATCTAAACAACAATCCCCGGCAACGGCGCCATTTTGTTGAAAGAGTATTGTGGTGTACTTTTCGTTATTATCGTATCCACAGGGATTATTGCGATATCACCGCCGTTCTATAGCCTATTTTGTCTTGAGTTAATGTTACTTTAGTTTTAGGTTTGCAAAAGATCATTCAATTCTTTTAGTAGCAAAGAGTAAATTAATGAAAGTTCTAAGTTAAAGAAAATGTATCAAGATTCGATTTCATCGACCTAAATTTGTATGTTTCCTTATAAATAGATGCTTATGAACTTGCTAACGATCAATATAATTACGTATCGACACCTATATCGTCCGTGTCCGCAACGATATAGTTAGATTTACCGTATTGTTTAACCGACGATTTCTCCACCGTTTAAACAATACAAATAACGTTTTAAAACCGATACTTAGTAAACATCAAACTCTAAATCCATGTCTGCAACTTATAGTTTGAAAGATGATGAGTTAGGTCTAGATACAAACATTGATGTCTCAAACATTTATACCAAAGAAAAGCTTTAATAAACAAACTAAACCATCTATATTGATCATTACTTGTTCATACACATATATTCACAAGAAAAACATACAAAAGGCTAGGAAGATTACATCTTATCTTGATACAAAAGGGATTTAGCTATCCATGAGAATGGTAGCTTGCATAAGAAGGAAAGGATGAAGATCAACAAGCATCAAAGGCGATTAATCGACGATCAAGGCTTTCAATCTTCAATTCTATGTTTGCTACAGTGTATATTGCTCTTGGTTCTCTCTAAAATATCTCCACACCTTACAAAAGTGATCTGGCCCATAAACAAATAAACAAAGTTTCGCAGACCGCGCTTAGCGCGGTGCAGCCCGCTAAGCGCGCTATCAATAACTGCTTAAACCGCCCAACCGCGCTAAGCGGGCTCCAGACCTCGCTTAGCGCGGAACTCTCTGCCAGAACTTCCTTCTTTTCTTCAAAAGCGCGCTTAGCGGGCTCAACCTCGCTTAGCGCGCTACCTCTTTTCAGCAATCCTTGGCTTTGGTCTTGGAACATCTTCAAAGTGCTTTTTCCATGGTCCAAGCTTCCAATTATCTATAAAAACTACAAAATCCAACATAGATTGCAAAGATAAGAACTATTCAACAATAATATAAATATAAGAATAAATATATACCAAATGACAATAAAATACTACTATTAACCACAAAAAGACTTGAGAGTTACCAAAAATTACCTAAGATATTTACACAAATTGGTAACTAACATCTCACTAGACCCGGGGATACTAGATGGGGTTCACATCATACTACATTGCTTCATTTGGATCAAATGTGGCCATCTGTGTTAAAGGTACTTAGTATGGTTGACGGAGATGGACGTGTAGCATCTCAAGCAGCAGGTTTGATAGAAAAAATGGAGAGTTTTAAATTTTCTTTTATTTTGAAGTTAATGTTAAAGTTGTTTGGTATCACAAATGAGCTTTCAAATGTCTTGCAAAGAAAAGATCTTAATATTGTGAATGCCATGGAATTAGTTGATGTTGTCAAAGCTCGGCTGACCACAATGAGAGATAGTGGTTGGGATAATTTATTTGCCGATGTATAAGAATTTTGTGTTTCTAAATGTATTCCGGTGCCTAATATGGATGATGAAATACCAGTTCGGGGTCGGTCAAGGGCAGAAGGGAGGACTATCACTAATCTTCATCATTACCGTGCAGAGATTTTTTATGTAGCTATTGACAAAATATGTGTCGAGATGGATCACCGCTTTAGTGAAGGAAGTAACATTATCCTTGATTGCTTCTCATGTCTTGACCCCAAGAACTCCTTCTCTAAGTTTGATGTTGATAAGCTTGCCCGTCTTGCTGATATTTATCATGAAGACTTTTCTGATGATGACCGTGGAACAATAAGGGATCAACTTGAAACTTATGTTCTTCAAATGAAAAGAAATGCTTCATTTTTTACTTGTGAAGATGTTCAAAGTTTGGCTATAAGTATGGTTCAAACTGAGAAACATTTGGTATTTCCATTGGTCTACAAACTTATTGAGTTAGCTTTGATATTACCGGTGTCGACAGCATCCGTTGAAAGAGCCTTTTCAGCAATGAAGATTATCAAGTCTAAATTGCGCAATAAGATTAACGATGTGTGGTTCAATGATTTGATGGTATGTTACACTGAGCGGGAGATATTCAAGTCACTTGATGATATTGACATTATTCGGACATTCACCGCAAAGAAGTCTCGGAAAGGACATCTACCTCGTGATTTTATTTAACATCCTATTGTAAGGTTACCTTTCATCTCTTTTATTTTGTTTGATGACTATTTATATATTATATACAATAAATTTGTAGTATTTAAATTTTTGCCCAGACTTTATAATTTTTCTGGCTTCGCCACTGGTTAAATGTATATGAGACATATTTGTTATATTGTTGTTATTTATATTTTATTGTTGATGAATGTGTATTAGACAAATGGTTGTTGTTGTTGAATGTTGTTGATGTTGTAAGTTCTTATTTGGTCACTTATGTTGTTATCGAACTTATATTATTGTTGAATGTTGTTGATGTTGAATGTTGTTGATGTTGAATGTTGTTGTTGTTGTTTATATGATGTTATTGTTGAATGTATATGAGACATATTTGTTATATTGTTGTTGTTTATATTTTATTGTTGATGAATTTGTATTAGACAAATTGTTGTTGTTGTTTATATGTTGTTGTTGATGAATGTTTATTAGACACATTATTGTTGTTGCATGTATATTTTTGTTATGATTGGTTTAATCTTTTGTTGTTTTTGAACATAGACGACTCTTGATCTAGCGACAAAACTCATACAAATGATACTCATACAATTGATTCTCACACCAATGAATCTCAAACTATAGAGGGAAAAAAGAAAAGAAAAAAAAGGTGCTACAATAATGACTAGATTAACAAAAGTCCGCAACTTGGGTGACACATTATCGATCGAGTTTAATCCTATAACTTGGAATTGTTATGGTAAAAATTCTTCGCTTTTTAAGAGTTATGTTGCGTTTCTTGGACGTAGAGGTGTTCATTGGTTCGAGCAAATCTGAACCAAATCGGAACCCACTATTACAAAAAATACATTTCACCTTGGGAGCAAAATGCATCTAACATCCACTTTACCCCTCAGTTTTTAAAACACCAAGAGAAAATTTTTTCCGCACATGGGTTATAATCCTAGCATTTGCACTTTTTATTATTTTCAAAAGTAGCGCATTACACCTCTCAGTTTAAACATAAAACCAAAGGGGTAAGATAAATTTATTTTTTAAAAAAATCATTACAAACTACAAAATATTAATAAATTCATTGTTTACCCAAAATATTACATTATTTACACAAAATATTAAAGTAAAATATATAACAAACTTTGAATCTGATTCATCGTCATAATTGTCAATAAGAACAAATGATGGATCTCGAGTTTATTGAAATCTTAGGGAAGAGAAAATGTTGGGTGCAATATATTTCAGATGACTTTTGCATTCATTTATTTATGATATCAAACAAAAATATGGTTAGTTGAGTAAAATAAATATACAGTTATATCATTATTGAAGAACACAAATCTTAAATATACAGTTATATCATTATATCTTTGCTCTTATTCCAGATTTAGTTGTATACCATTTGTTCTCCACAAACATTCCATAACTTATCCAATTCTGATAAGTTATGTGTTTCTGTTATACCCCAAAATTTGCCCACATATTTTTCAAGAAAACTCCAATCTGAAAATTAAGGGTCTCATATAATCATGGATTTTTATTTCAACAAATATCTTGACATATGAAATACTTAGTTTTTAGAATCTTTCTTATACAGTAATTTGGCTTGCAGTTGAATTTATTCTTACGCAAACGCCAAATACTGTTCATTACTTCACACATGCTATTTATTTATTTACAGATAAATGGTACTGACACAATTGGTACAGAGTTAAATCTTTTTGCAGGCGCAGAATCAGGAAACTCAGACTGTACTGGTAACAAGTAGATTATTATTATCTTTTGTTTCCCACTAATTTTTGTACTATATTCCATTATTTGCAAAAATCTTTTCAAATCTCTTTTTCAAAAATCAAATCTCTCTTTTTCCAACACTATCTCCACTTTCTTTCAAATCTTACTTCCACTCAAATTTTCCTTTTGTACGGAATCACATCATTCCCCAACGTCTCTTTCCTTCTTTCTATTCTATAAATACCTCTCATTCTTCCATAAAATCTCACATCAAATTCTAATTCATCTTTCAAATTCCTATCTCATATCTATTTTCTCTTCTTCCCTGACAAGAATGGCAAAATGGATAGAGACACTGTTTCTTACAGTCATCACCATTGCTACGGTGATCATGACTTTCTTCTGCCTGCATAGTCCTGAAGAGTGTGGACCTGCAATGGTTATGCTCCCAATCATCTACATGTTATTGTTCATAGCATGGGTCATTAATCGTCATTCTTAAAATTTGCAGTATTTCTTATTTCTTAAATGTACCGTTTATTCGTCGTACTGTTCAATATAGTATGTGATATTTGTACTGTCAGTATTAAATGTTGTACTATTTGTCATAATATTGCTTAATTACTAAGATAATATTTTGTGTGTTTTCTGCCAGTCAAATATTCCTATTTCTGTGCATTAAATGATTTTCAGGGTTATTATCGGTAATTTTGCCCGCATACCGTAAATATTAGTTATTTATTATGTCTGTGTTTTTCTAACAAGTCATGTAAATAAACTTTCATTTTTTACATAAAACAAAAAATAACAAAAAAATAAAATTAACTTTGACTGTTGATTTTTCACTCTAACTGCTGCATCAATACCTGGACAGTCGGTTGACAGCCAAACTGCTGGCAGTACAATTCTCAGTGTTTTGTACCATCAATCAAATCAATCTTTCACAATTCAAAATTCCAAGATCTTTGTGCTAGAAGTCTTCTGAATATCACGCGATTAGATGAGACTCAACACTGCACAAAAATCAGGTACGCTTAACTGTCTCCTACACAAACAGTCCCTAATCAGGGTTTTTCTTGTTTTTTACAGGAGCAACAAGTTTTTGAGAGCTCAAATGGATTTCATATACATCCATATATCTCAAAGTACCATCAGACAAATTTTCAAACTTCAATTCACTCAGACGCACCGTCAGCAGCTCAAACAGTCAACAGACGACCCGTTTGACCAAAAAAGTCAACAGACAGTCAAAAATGAATTTTTTTGTCAAAGTCCATATTTTGTCAAAGGATTCATCATTTGATCATTGGATGATCATAATTCATCAAGGAAAGATCAAAAATCAACAAAACCCTAAGATTCAAAATTAGGGTTTTTGCCTGAAAAGTCAACTCAACTTTGACTGATCATAACTCTCTCATCCTTCATCCAAAAAATTCAAACCAAAGCTTGTTTTGAAGGAAATTCAATTATCTTTCAAATGCCATTGATCCCATGGTCATTGGATTCACCATTTGAAAAATATGATCAAAGACATTACAGGTCATTTTCAAAGTCAACAAAAAGACACTTTTTTCAAAAGGACACACAAGGAGCTTCAAAAATCATTTTGACATGAGACCAAAGGCATTGGTTAGAGGACTCTTTGAGGTTTCCAAAAAGTGCAAGATCTCCTTCATATGACAAAAATTGAAGGACTTACACCTTGTTGAAGTTGGCTAAATTTTGGGAAAATGTATGAAACCAACATTGTTCAAAATTGCATTTTTTCCAAATGGGGCCAAGTTTTCAGCATTCAAACATCATTTCCATGTTACTATGGGCCTCCCACGACCAAGACTAAGCCCATACCTTTTTTATCCATTTTTTGCATGATTTTATCTTACTTTAAGATTAAAATTAAAAGGAAAATGCATGGATAAATGGTAGCTTACAATCTAAGCATGACTCATCCAAGGAACCTTCAATTTTCTGCAGAGGATTGGTGCACAAGGCAAGAGCATTGAATGGAGTCAAGACTTGGTCAAAAATTCAAGGTTTTTAATATTTAAAAACCAAGTTTTCAACAAA